>NC_087461.1:13942272-14245303 GCF_036321535.1 Camelus dromedarius
TTTAAGAAAGGATTTTAAAAATCAAAGGCAGATACAAGATCAAACAATTGTTTTTGATTATTAGATTCAATAGAGCTAAAATTGCTTTAAGGCTTCTAAATGCTAGCATTCAATTTCTGATCTTGCCTCATGGGGCTCTATACAAAGTGTGGCACCGTGTCAGCAAGCACCTTACTAGAGGCATGGTCAGATCAACACACATCAATGAGAGGGGGAATGTAGCTCAGCCCTGTTCAATGGGAAGAAACACTACTCATGGAACAGGCTTTGTAGGGCCTGCACTGAGGTAGCGGATAGGGAAGAAAGGTTACTGTGGAACAGTTCAGGAGCCTAGAAATTGACCACTGAACTGTTGCTTTGTGTCTTTATATTCATATTTTAATTTATTTACTTATTTATACTTTCTTTTAGCACACTAGAATGGATCTGAAATCAAACCATTAGGCTGGTCTGCTGGAGGGATCCCCTGGGTTCCTGGCTAGGAGCCAGAACTGGTAAATTGCATCACTCCTGAAATATCACTCAAGCTCTCATGCCACTAGCACCTCTGACACTACATGTTCCAAAGGTAAAAATACATCCATGCAATAGGCCTTAGTTGTGTGCTACAAACAGCAGGTATTCTCTGACCAAAGCAAATTTTTTTGGTCACACGTTTTATTAGGTCCTGACTACATTCCCAGGAAAGCCAAGCTGAGCAACAGTTGCTAAGCTGAGGTTTGGCCAGTAAAACCATAAGCCGGAACAGGGGTGAAGTGGGGTAAGGATTATTTGTTAGAAAGAGAGCAGAAAGCACATTTAGTGGTAAGCACAAATTCAGCTGGGAAGATGAAGAAGATTTATAGATGGCTGGGAGATGAGTGGCCAATAATTCTTCCTTGAATAAGCCCGTAGTACTCAAGGCTATGTGCATTATAAAATACAGGAAGCCAAAAAATAAGAAAAGCCAAAGTCAAGCTGATGTGGATCATTTGTCACTGATGAAGAAAAAAAGATAAGACTTCTCTGAAGGTCCAGAGTAATGACTCTGAGGATTTTTATCACAAAGTCCTGGGTAGATTGTAAATATGAGGCAGAATAAGAGCCTGAGAGTCCCCAGGACCTGTATGAGAAGTTCTGAACACTGTTCCTACTCCTGCTTCTAGGGAGCACAGCAAAGGAAGGGAACATCAAGAGAACATCAAGAGAAACATGGTCTGTGCTTACGCCAAGTTCTGAATGACTTGAATTGATTCAGAAGATCAGACTTCTGAGGTTTAAACCTTAATTATGGGTGCTTAGACTTCAGACTTTTCCAGTGACTTTTTCCTATAGTGGGACAATAGCCTTAATACAGCATAACCTGCAGTAAAACAAACAAACAAATAAACAAAAAAACTGAAATAGCTTGGTGAGTGAAAAGGGCTTGGTTCCAGGAGACCCAGCTGTAGATCCGAGAACTTCAGTAACTGATACCTGCTCTCCAGCAAGTTGCCCAACCTCTTCTTGTCTCAATCTCATTATCTCAAATATGGGAACCAGAGTAACCCCTGCAGTGTGACTCACCAAGTTGCTGAAAGGATGAAATAGGATCATATACAAGAAGAGAGAGAGGATGAAATGACTAAGAAGCAAAATGTGAGAAATGCAATGATACCCTTAACTATAGCTTAACTTGGTCTTGATTCATTTGAGATGAAGGAGTAAATAAATTTAAAGAATTTGTTTATTTATATCTTTAACTGACTCCAGATAATTTCTGGGGTAACTGCATGGGCTCTATTTATTCAGTTCATGTTAATGACTTATGGGCTAGAATTTTCTTCCTTGTATGGTAAAACTGAAGAACTAAAAACTAAAATATGGTATATTTTCATTTTTATTGTTGTTTCTGCTGTTGAGGCTGTTTTATTATCCTTAGCGTCCTCCTCCTCATCAAATATTTCTTAATGGAAGTGGATTAGAATCAAGCAACCCATCTGGATGTTAATTCTTTCCCTATCATTTACTGCATGATGTTCTCAAATCAGTCCCTTGTGGCTCAGGACAGAAAACCAACCCAGTCCCAGGGTGTCTCTACTGCTTTGGTTGTACCTGGAACTTTTGATGGGGAAGAAGAGGGCTGGCCTCAGACTATAGGGTCTGAAACTCCAGTTTTATTCCTTGCTGAGTTGTTCCAACTCAGGCTGATCCAGTGGGCTGCAAGAATAAGTCTAGATACTTGGGGTCCATGCCTCTGGATCCAGTTTGCTGGCTACCAGCCAGTCTCATTTCTCCAAGGCCTGCCTGATATGTGAATATCCACAGCCAGCCACACAGGAGCAGCTGCTAACCTCCAAGTGCCTTAATTATTGGAGCCCCATTTCCATTGACATGCTTCCCTTTGTCCCTATGCCTCCATTAACCACATACAAATTAGCACAATTTATTATGTGGCAAATCCTGTATGGTGTCTAGTTCATTTCAGCACCGAGGATCTCCCATGATACTGCTGTCCACTTTCTAGGAAAAAACCCTAGGGAGGGTTTCTCATTTCCCAAAGAAGCATTTAATCAGATTTAAAATGAATTTTTATTGCTTTTCAATAGTTAAAAGGAAGAAGGGGGGGGGTCAAATTTAATTATCTGAATTCCAAGCAGCTTCTGGTGAAAAGGTTAAATTCTAAACTTTGATATTAATCTCTGTAAGATTATTGTAGGAGATCAGCTTAATTGATACTTAAAGGTATCAGTTGAGATCAATTTCTGGATTCTGAAGATACCCTGCCAAGGAGGGCTAAAGCCCTTTGGCATTCCATTCTTGAAGCCTATCAGCTTGAAGTGCTGGAGGAGAGGTGTGAGGGTCCTTAAGACATGAAAGGGAATGGAAACTAAATATACTGCACAAAGGGGTTTTCTATTCGTTTCGGTGGTTCTTATGCTTACAGGAGGCATGAATGTCTAGCCATCCATTTAAAGCTTTGAAAAAGCAGGGGTAATACCTATGGCTCATTCTTTTGTTTTTATTATTTGGGTCAGTATTTCCATCATTTGATTGCTTTTCCGGTGAGATATGAGACCCCATACAAGACTAAATGCTTAGCTGGACAGTATATAATAACAGATCATTTTAGAAATATGACCGTTGGAAGAGATTTGCATATAGTACATAAACATTAAAGTTAGTAATTTGATGAGAAGTACCGAAGAGACGCAGGCTATCATGGTTAAAGATAAACTGGGTTGTAACATTAATAGTCGGGAGAATATAGAAAACAAACTTTCAAAAATAATTAAGTACCTCAATGTTCTTGACAACATTAAGAAACAGCATGACACTTGTCTGCTTCTAAACTATGGGACCCTGCGTAGTGTATGTTACTTAAGCTCTTTGTGCCTCAGGAAAATGGTGGTAATAATGGTACCTACGCCACAGGGTTGCTGTGAGGATCCAGGGAGGTAATATATTAATTGTTTTCAACAGCACCTGCCCAGAGTAAGCACTCAGTTTATGCTATTACTAATAATCTCTTTACTAGTTTTCATTCATTTTCCCCCTCCTCAAAATTATACATATAATCCAAACTCCTAGGTCTCCATCCTAAGAAATGTTATTGAGAATCTCTGAAGATAAAAATTCCCATTATAGACCCATGGATTTAGTTGTGGACTGTTCATAAAAACTGTGAAATTTGGAGGCACTTCTGATACTCTTCACACCTCCTGGGCAGTAGATTTTGAAGAAGCACTTAAAATGAAGGGTTAACAGAGGACGTTTTTCATAGAACTAGAACAAATAATCCTAAAATTTATATGGAGTGACAAAAGACCCAAAACTGCCAAAGCAATACTGAAGAAAAAGAATGAAGCTGGAGGAATAACCCTCCAAGACTTCAGACAATACTGCAGAGCTACAGGAATCAAAACAGCATGGTATTGTCATAAAAACAGACATACGGATCAATGAAACAGAATAGAGAGCTCAGAAATAAACCTACAGACATACAGTCAGTTAATCTTCAGCAAAGGAGGCAAGAACATACAATGGAGAAGATAGTCTCTTCAGCAAGTGGTGTTGGGAAAACTGGACAGCAGCATGTAAATCAATGAAGTTAGAATACTCCCTTACACCATACACAAAAATAGACTCAAAATGTCTTAAAGACTTAAATATAAGGCAGGACATGATAAACCTCCTAGAAGAAAACATAGGTAAAACATTCTCAGACATAAATTTTACCAATGTTCCCCTATGGCAGTCTACCCAGGCAATAGAAATAAAAGCAAAAATTAACAAATAGGACCTAATAAAACTTATAAGCTTTTGCACAGCAAAGGAAATCATAAGTACAAAAAAAAAAAAATACAACCTACAGAATAAAAGAAAATATTTGCAAATGATGTGATTGACAAAGGTTTAATTTCCAGAATATAAAATCAGTTCATACAACTTAATAACAAAAACAAACAAACAACTTAATCCAAAAATGGGCAGAAGACCTAAACAAGCAATTCTCTAATGAAGCCATACAAATGGCCAATAGGCACATGAAAAAATGCTCAGTATCACTAATTTTCAGAGAAATGCAACTCAAAACTATAACGAGGTATCTATCACCACACACCAGACAGAATGGCCATCATTCAAAAGTACACAAACAATAAATATTGGAGAGGGTGTGGAGAAAAGGGAGCCCTCCTACACTGCTGGTGGGAATGTAGTTTGGTGCAGCCATTATAGAAAACAGTATGGAGATTCCTCAAAAAACCCAAAATAGACTAATGATATGATCCAGCCATCCCAATCCTGGGCATATATCCAGAAGAAACTCTAATTTGAAAAGATACATGCACCCCAATGTTCATAACAGCACTATATACAATAGCCAAGACCTGGAAGCAACCTAAATGTCCATTGACAGATGACTGGGTAAAGAAGTCAAGGTATATTTATACAACGGAATACTGCTCAGACATAAAAAAGACTAAAATAATGCCATTTGCAGCAACATAGATGGACCTAGAGATTGTCATTCTAAGTGAAGTAAGCCAGAAAGAGAAAGAAAAATACCATATGATATCACTCATATGTGGAGTCTAAAAAAAAAAAAAAAAGAGAAAAAGAAAATGAAAAAGAAAAAAGAGGACACTAATGAACTCATCTACAAAACAGAAACAGACTTGCAGACATAGTAAACAATTTTATGGTTATCAGGGGAAAGGGGGTGGGAAGGGATAAATTTGAGATTTTGAGATTTACAAAGTTAGGCACTATATATAAAAACAGATAAAAAAACAAATGTCTTCTGCATAGCACAGGGAATGATACTCAATATTTTATAATAACATTTAATGAAAAAGAATATGAAAACAAATATGTTTATATATATGCTTGACTGGGACATTACGCTGTATACCAGAAATTGATACTTTAAAACTGACTATACTTCAAAAATAAATAAATAAAATTAAGGGGTAACAAAATTCTACCCTCAGTTGGAGTGAGTGGGAGAAATACACAATGGCCAAAAAAAAAAAAAATGGTGGGCAAAACCCACATGATTGTTAATGGACCTCAGGTGTTGCCCCAGCTGATCATAGTAGGAAGAGCTACAAATCAAAATAGCTTTTCCTGCAAAGACAGAATAACGTCTGCCTTTATGATCATGTGATTCCTTGCATTGTGTCTAACAAATCAGTAGGATCTGATCATTTGAATCACTTCTTTATTGACTTGCAATCTCACCTTCACCCATTCCCATATTTGCTATATATTCAGTTAAAATAGCTGTTTTCCAAGATGATGCTCAGAAAAAGATGACGATAAGTACAGACCTTCAACCTCAAATTTGCTGGTCAAATATTTAGTGTGATGCACAGTGATGTAATCAGAGACCATATAAATTCATGTTCAAAATTCAGTCCACATGGCTCTCTTCTTGGAGTTAGGTTAATGGGTGCCTCCCCGACTCCTTCACTGTCTGCTCTGGGTGGAGAGGGCTGACGTGTGGGGGAAGCAGCTTCTTTCTTTTTCTCATCTGTTGGGCAATCAAAGAGTTAAAGAATTGCCTTCCTCCCAATCTTTGCTATAATCAGCCATTGTCTAGAAGTCCTCCTTCCCCACCCCCCAATTTTAGATATTTTATTTGAGGTGGGAGGAATTAAACTATTTAAGAGTCAAAGCATGAATATCATGCTTTCTACTGAACTTGGTCCTACTTGGTCCTTGTCCTGTTGATGCTCTATCCCCAGTCACCTGTCACATAATCTATTTATTACACTTCGTTCTTCTGCACTCAGTGAGTCCCTGAGTCCTTCAGACTTGGTCTATAGGATATTACTTGTCTGTTGCCTTCTCCCCATTCCTGCTGGTTTAACCCTAATGCAAGCCTGCGCTGCATAGATATTTTCCTTTTCTGGACTGACTGGAATTTGGAAGCACAGCTAATATTTTGTGCCTTTTTATAACTCTTCACATGCATAATAGTATCCACTTGTAGAAGACTTGCAAAATATTTGTTAGAGGGTTTTATATTTTGCATCATCAAACTGCTGCACAAAAATGGCTTGACTCTCCCTCAGATTCAAATGTCCTTATATGTCTTTAAACTATCCACTTAAAAACTCCTGAATTTATTTTTTTGGCTTGCTAGAAGATAGATATGTGCATATTACAAATAGCTGCTTTATGAATTATTTGGTTATAAATTCATTGGCAACTGATACTGAGATGCACGTCCTCAAACATGAAGACGATGACATTTTAGAAAAATAGGAGCAGTTATTTTAAGCCAGTGAAAAACAGAGTGGCCCATTTTGGTCTTGGTTAATAATGTCCCCAAATTTATTCCTCAGCTGTTCATATGCCACAAGCTAGCACCAGTCAAGCATAACAGTGCCAGAGGTATGTACTTTTCAATCCGAAATGAGGGCATAAATGAGTCGTGTAAGCCCCGTGGCTGGTTGACATGGCATATCTGTGGGGAAGCTGGCATCCCAGATTCGTGCATGCAAGCTCCTTTTGTGCCTATCTGGGGAAGTCACAGCTGACCAGCTACCACGAAGGACCGCTCTTTCTTTCAGGGTATTCCTATTGTTTCATATAATCTTTGAAACTGCTTCTTGAGAGCATCTGTTTGACTATTTCACTCACTTACCCTGCTTACATACATCAAATCACAGTCTGCCCTGGGATGGACATCTTGGATGTTTATCAGCCAAGAAGAGGTTTGCCAGAAACAGGAAAATAGATTGCATATTATAGAAATGGCTACAATTGAAAATTAGGGGAAATAAAATAAAACCAGGTGATCTTTAATCTCTCTTCTTCTATGAGTCTTGACATTAGTTTACAGACTCTAATGAGATTCATTTTCATATATGTATAAGGTTTTCATTTAAGACAGACATCACACACACACACACAGACACACACAGATGCTCCACAAGCCTTCAGGGCCAGCTTTTAATGAGATAACCAGAATCTCTTGAAAGAGGTCCAAAGTTAAATAGCCGTGTAATGATCTCTGCTACATGGTGAATGGTAATACACAGGGGACAGGAGAAAGACTATCGGTAAAGTTCACAAACATGGTAATATCTAAATGTTTTCTAAGGCACTGGCTGATTTTAAGTGTTCAGTATAAAGTAAATCAGGAGAAGAAAATCCCTCTCCCATTTTATTACTCATTTCTCTTCTAGGGAAGAGTAGCTTCAGTTTTCAGTTAACCAAACCTATTATGAAATATTTCCTAATAAAAGTAAAAGCGTTTTATTCACATTAGTTATTAAATTTGGTTTGTAATTCTACTTAGCCATTGATTTCAGCTCATGTTTTATATAAATCTGCTGTTGAACTTTTTTTTTTAAATCATTCCAGTACCTTTATCTTTAAAACCGGTGATTCTTGCCTCTGTGGGTGGCTGTGGCTATAATCCGATAACCAGCAATTCAGTAAAAACCCTTTCTGGGATGTTTATTTCCCCTGTTTTGTAGGCCATCACTTTTCTTGAGGTCATAAGCATGTAGAAACTCCCAGGGCATTTGTGAATGTGTATTTGTTAGGAGAATTATATCCAATAAATGAGATTTTAATACCATTGGGATCTACCACACTATGAGACGGTCCTGATAAAATTGAAGGGATCAATTCTAAGAGTGCTGTTTTAGCAGTGGCATGTGATATTTGTGGTTCTTCAAGACTGGAGAATATCAGTTTGAAGCTTAATGCCAGAAGGGTACAGAAAAGTCAAGCTAACTTGCATGGTGTGATTTAATATTCTGTTGTTAACCCGATTATTTGTTTGATGAAAATTTGTTAAGCTATCATGACATGGATCTTACTGAATTTCTCAGAGTAGCCATAATTGTATAGAGTCTACTGAAGGACTTAAATCTACTGACGTCATGGAATATGTTTCCCTTAATTAAAAAAATAAACCCATGTGACAGCTGAAGCACGGGCTGTTTCACCTGGTCCCTCCACCATAGTAACTATAAGATTAGTTAGTTTCCTTCTTAACTTCCTTGAGGAGTGTTCCCCACCCCCCTCCTCCTGCTAATTCATGTCCTTTCTGATGGCCCTGTAGTACCCTAGATGGGTTTTGCGAATTGCATTGGCAGTGGCCCTTACTCTTGTTCCTCTGTGTGGTCACTTAGTTATCAAAAGTGAAGTTATGGATCATTAGGTCTAGATATAATATCGCTAATTGTGTTAATCAGTATAGGTCAGCTATGCTGCCGTAACGTATAATTCTTAAATCTCAGTAGCTTAAAGCTGAACTTTATTTCTCACTCATAGTATGTACTAACAGCACAGGCTGGGAACTCAGCTCCATGCTAGGGATGTGGGGAATGCAGAGTCCACCCTCTGCTGCAACTGTGGTGTGTTTCAGAGCAAAGGAACCATGGTGAATCAGCCCTGCTCCGGAGAGGCTTTTGTCTTGACATGATACTCTTTGCTTCGGCTCAGATTTCATTAGCCAGAGAAAGTCCCAGATCTACACCTATCCTCAAAGGGGAGGGAAAATGTAGTTCTACCATGTGTCAGAAAGAGGAAAATTAAAACATCATCAAACAGCACTAATGACTACCATATTTACATTAACTTATTAAACAATTCTAGGTGTATGTATGGCATGTCCGTTTGGCCATTCTATGTGTGGGTTTGGAGCTCAGAAGAAATGTGTAAGTCTACAGTAACAGATGAAATCACCTAGAAAGGAAGGGGTTACAGGACTGCAATGTCCATTACAGTTGTTGTGAGCCCCATGTGGCTATCAGGTACTCGCAGAGGACTGGTCTAAAATGAGAGGTGCTGTCAGTGTAAAATATATACTGGAGTTAAGACTTAGCATGAAAAAAGTATGTAAAATGTCTTGATAATTTTCACGTTGATTAAACGTTGAAATGATAACATTTTCAATATATGGATTCCAAAATATATTATTAAAATTAATTTCACTTGATTCTTTCTGCTTCTTCCTAACATGACTACTAGGAAATTTACAATATCTAGCTTGCAATGTAGTTTTACTGCCCAGTACTGTTAAGAATGATTAGAGAGGAGGTCTAAGATGAGGCATAGGAACAAAAGAGCAAGCTTTCAGGAACAACTGAAGAGCTCAAAGAAAATAAAAGTGCCTTAATACTGAAGGCAGAGAAGTGATGCCTCAGAGAAAAGTGATCAGTATTGCAAACTGCGAGTGTAGTGGTTTTGATATTATTATTTCCTGTCAGAGCTGCAGGAACTGTCTCACTGTGGTATCACCTAAAACTACTCTAGAGTGTCAGGAGTATTCCCCTGGCAACATTTTTCTTGCACAGAAAGTAGAGAAATGCTATGAGTTATTAAAAGATTGAAAAATTGCTTTATTTTACTTCCTATGGATTGTAATACTGATTATTCCTTGTCATTAACATGTTGGTGTGGAAACCAAATTAAATTTAAACAAATCAAGAAACACTTGGACAACGGGCAGGAGCCATGGGACAGCGGGCAGGAGCCATGGCTGCCACCAGGCCGCTGTCCCGGTTCTGGGAGTTGGGGAAGAACATCGTGTGGGTGGGCAGGAACTATGCGGATCGAGTCAGGGAGATGCAGAGCGCGGTGCCGAGCGAGCAGTTGCTCTTCCTGAAGCCGCCCTGGCTTAACGCCCCCGAGGGCTCGCCGGTCCTGATGCCCGCCTGCAGCCGCAACCTGCACCGTGAGCTCGAGCTGGGCGTACTGATGAGCAAGCGCGGCCGCGCCGTCCTGGAGGCCACGGCCATGGCCTACGTGGCCGGCTATGCCCTGTGCCTGGACATGACCACCAGGGATGTGCAGGACGAGTGCAAGAAGAAGGGGCTGCCTTGGACTCTGGCCAAGAGCTTCACGGCCTCCTGCCCCGTCAGCGCTCTCGTGCCCAAAGAGAAGTTCCCTGACCCTCACAACCTGAAGCTCTGGCTCAAGGTCTATGACGAACTCAGGCAGGACGGTGAGGCATCCTCCATGATTTTTTCCATCCCCTACCTCATCAGCTACGTTTCTAAGATAATGACCTTGGAAGAAGGAGATATTATCTTGACCGGGACGCGAAAGGGAGTGGGATCTGTTAAAACGATGAGATCCAGACTGGCATACACGGGGTCATCGGTATGAAATTTAAGGTGGAAAGGCCAGAATATTGAGTCTATACAAAGCACCCTAGCTTATTAACACAAGTTTCAGGGCAGAAGGGAGCAAGACAAAAGCAAGCAAGCAAAGGTTATTTAATTAAATATGACAATTTTTAATAAGAAGCCAATTTTTTTAAATGATTAGATTAACTGAATCACAGTACTGTACACCAGAAGTTAATACAACATTGTAAATCAACTATACTTAAATTAAAAAGGGGATGTAAATTAATAAGTGTTTGTATTGCTATACCTCAACCCAAGGAAGATGGACCCTCCAAGAAAAACCTGATCTAGAAGAGTTGGACTAGAAACAGAAATGAGAAACAGTGCTTTCTAGGAAACAACAAATCACACGTTCAGAAGACTTCCTTTCCTAAAACTCGACTGGATAAGACTTTTTTCATTGGGTCATTTCTGGGATCAGGTGTTCAAGACTTAAAATCTGCAAAGGAAGCAGAAAAGCACGTTCCCCAAATTTTCTTGATTGTGAAAATCATCTGGAGGTATTTGTAAAAATAAAAATTCCCAAATTACTGCCCCCCCCAAAAAAACTTTAAGTAGCCTTCATCTTTGTGATGGTACTCATGATACTGAGACATAAGAGGATAATGTGGTTTTTATGGACATTAGAATTAGTACTATTTTCTATGACCTTCAACAACTCTTAGTGAAGTACGTTAGCCAACTTTTAATGACTTTTTTCATTTGCATTAATTAATTAATCCATGTATTTATGGATTTGCAATTGTTATGGCTGTAAATATTTTATATGAACTAATTAGCAATATTTTATTCAAATCATGATAAAACACTGGGTTTTCTGCAGGCAGGGCTCTGTTACATGGACTAAAGATAGTCTGTTCTCCTCAAGCCGTGTCCCCTGCTGAAGAACTGGTGGAGATGGAAGAAATTGTTCTTAGTGGTCCAGTAGCACGAGTGCTCTTACTGGGGAATATGATAGTCCTGGTGTTCCAAGTCCCTAAGGTTCTTGACAAAAGTCTCAGATGAAATGCATTCATTACCTTTTCTTTTCAGATTTTCCCCACTGTTCTTCCCAGCTGGAGAAAAGGTGAAGAAGCCACACTCACTTCTTCTTGTTCTTTTCTAGGAGGAGGTTGAACATTATCCTTCCCTACCCTCTAGTAATCAAAGGTGACAGAGGATGCTTCTTTCTGATAAAACAGCCAAATGGAAGGGCAGTGTGGCAGACTGATGCACAGGATGCCTGAGAGAATTCACAGAGGTGAAGGAATCAGCCAGAGATAACAATCAGAAAACCAGGAATGGCTTCCGTTAGCACCCCCGATGCACATGAAGATGGCAGGTGCCATTCTGCCCTGGAGAGAGCAGTATTACCGGGCACAGGAGCACAACCCAGGTCTGTCACAGATAATCACAGACCTGAAATCCTGAGGGGTACTTTTTGCTTGAGGAAATGAAGCTCTTAATGCCTTCTGCCAAAAGAATGAACTGTTCTGATGTGAGGAAATGGGGAGAGTCAACAGGAGCCATGCTTGGAAAGACTGAAAAATGCCAAAGTGGGGATTCTGGCATCCAAAGGCCACAGGAGGTGCAAGGCGGTGACAAAGTGGAGGAAAGTACAAAGAAGGCCTGACACAGCCTGTGTCCCTGCAGATTCTGATGTAGCCAGACTAGCCTCCTGGTGTCCTTGAACCCTCCAGGCATGCATCTGCATTAGGGCCTCCACACTTCTTTCTTCTGGTGCAAGATCTATAAGGCCACCTTCAATGCCACAATGCCATTCTGAGGCTAACCATTCAAAGTTAGTGCACGGTCCACAGGTTTAAAGGTGCAGTCCCCAACAAGACTGCCCTCCCTTTAGATGCCAGCTGCAAGTTCAGGGGTCTACAGGCTACCCACACTCTGAGCAACTGAGTATAAATTTAGGAAGGTTTCTGTGACCTGTTCTGGTCTGATAATTTGCTAGAATGACTCACAGCAATCACAAAAGTGCTATACTCATAATTACAGTTTTATTATGAAGGATACAAATCAGGACCAGCCAAATAAAGAGACGAGGCAAGGATGAAGAAGGTCCCAAACACAGAGCTTTCCTAAATTCTCTCTGAGGGATCAGGCTGCATCACTCTCCTGGCACACTGATGTGTTCATCAACTAGACAGCTTACCTGAGCCTCAGTGTCTTGAGTTTTTCTTGGGGTTTCATTACGTAGTCATAACTGAATCATCTGGCTGCATGACTGAGTTCAGTTTCCAGCCCCCATCCTTCCTAGAGGTCAAGAGGTTGTGTGGACATCACGTATCAACCCTTTAATCACATGATTGTTTTCTTCAGCATGGCCAAGTCCATCAGAGCCATCTCATTAGCATAAACTCAGATAGGCTAAGATGTTCACATAGAGCAAGGATACTCCTATAACTCAGGAGATGTCAAAGATATAGATGTTACCTCCTAGGAACCAAGGACAAAGACTGGACAAATGATTATACAACAGATTATCCCCTCGTTTTTGTCCATGGCTCCGTTAAATGATCATATTTGTCTGAACTTCTACATTTGGTGTAGCCTTTATATAACAAGAATATTAATATGAATATGCCTAACATTTGGAGGAGCTGGGATTGGGTGGGGATTTTCCCTGTTAAAATAGAAGTCAAAAGATCCTAGCTCATTACTGGAACCCCATCTGGTCATTAATAATTAATCCCATCCATCATTATATTGTATGACCCAAATGTCTCCCAGGATAGGTCCTCTCAGGTGTGCAGGCTTCTATTCAACCTTGTCACCTTCCAAAAGTAGGAGTGGTCTCAGTAATACATGGCTTCACCCTTTCAGGTATCTGGTATAATTGAATGAAAAGACAATATCCTCTCTGAGCCTTTTTTGAAGCATTAATATAGTAACGGGTTTTTCCTAACTACCCAATCCATTTATTCATTTCTTTATGCTCAGTTACTATTCCTTCTTTTCTCCATTTAGACCCAAAGTTTTCCACCATTGGAAGGGAGTTTATGTTCAGCCACTGTGCTGGTTTAGATTGTAGACTACAATACTAGATGAGCAAGTGTCTCTCCCTTGGTCCACTGTTACTCATAGAAGGCAGGGTTACATAGGTGCACATACTCAGTCCATCACATCAACCCATCTCTGCATTGCTCCAGCCCTTCAGTGTCCACTCACTTCGTGGAACCAGGTGGCCACCTAAAGTGAGCACCCTGGGATACCCACTGACCAGCTCAAATTACTTACACTCCTGGTAGGGGGTTTTTCTGATGGTCATTGATTGACATGTCTTACTTTAATGCACCCTTCAAATTTCCATGGTGATTTCTACAGGATTCTCCCCAACCCAAGCATCCTTTAATAGGCCAGTTGTCCATTGCCTGTCTGCTAACCTCATAGACAGGCCATTGGCCACTGCCCACAAGTTGGTAAAAATCCAAACACAGGAGAAAACATCATGCCATTCTGTTAGTCTCTGGGCTGACTTATTTTGACTTTCATTGATCAGAGTGTCAGCCTTCCAAACAGGATGCTGTCTGATCACTTTGGAACTGCCATCCATAAAACAAGTAGCTCTTCGTTTAGTCAGTCAAGGGCTGTTTATGGGGAACTGTCCAAGTGGTAATAAAATCCAGCAGAGTCAGTCCCAGGGGAAAAGATTCAACCTACTTGTAGTGTCAAATAAGAATAGTATTCTCCCGCACAAATCATTTCTCTTGTATTTACAGCACTGTTCTTGGCACTGCCCTCACCACAAGAGCCTTCTCTGATATCATCCAAAGCATGAGTATTTCATGTTTTCAGATTATTTTATGTCTTAGGGTCAGAGAGTTGCCTCCAAATACTGAATGATAACAACCTAGTAATCACCATCTTCCTCCACACACACTCTTCCTATCGGTTCTCTTTGCTTTAGTGTTTTACTTCACAGCTCTCATGACTGTCTAATATGACACATATTTTACTTAGTCATTCTGTATTCATTAATCTCCTCCCAACCTGTGCTGGAATGTAAATTTCATAAGGGGAGGGATGAGTGTGTGTGTATTACTGTTTTATCCTCATTGCCTAAAATGATGCCTGGCACATCACAGGCCCTCAGAAACATCTGTTACGTGAATGAATTTACAAGGGGACAGATCAACACAACATAACATAATACTTAGCCTAGATAGAAATCTCAGGATATAAATATAACAGGATATGATAAAGATGGTATAAATCAGTGAAGAGAGGAATAGTCAAAAAATGCTGTTGAGACAATTAATAAGTCAATAAGTTAGATAAGATACTCTCTTTTAATCTTATAGTTAAAAAGTCCAGATGCATGCAGGAGAAAACTATAAAATGAAATAATAGGACTGAAACTCTGTTAGATATTAGTGTGTGAAAGAACTTTCTAAGCATAAAAGCGATTAGAGGAGTCACAAAGTCTTAATTATTTATTTATTTATTTATTTTATTAAAGTATAGTTGATTTACATTTCAGGTGTACAGCAAAGTGATTCATATATATATATCTATATATCTCGACTCTTTTTCAGATTCTTTTCCATTATAGGTTATTATGAGATGCTGATGGACAAAATTTTTAAAACAAATGATTTAAAATGTATAATTATCAATAGTCTTAAAACTAAAAGGCTAATGTCAAATAAGAATAAGTAGTTGTAACACCTATGACAGACTAAAGATTATCCTTATAGTTCACTGTGTGTGTGTGTATGTGTATATATATATATATATATATATATATATATATATATATATATAAATAGTCATATATATAGTTCATTGTATTTGTGTGTATATTTGGATATATGTATGTGTGTGAGTGCATAAAATTTTAAAGAAAATGTACCATATATTAACAGTAGTAATAAGTGTATGGTGTGATTGTAGGTAACTTTTAATGCTCATTTTAAAATTTTTCTATATTTTCTAAATATTTTGTAACAACTAGGTATTGTTTTTATAAGCAGACAAGAAAGTAGGTCTCAATGAGCATAGTCTCCAAGATATTGCAGAAGTGTCCCAAGCAGAAGTGTGAATGATATTTAAAAAAAAAGCATGTAGTTTCCAAGGTCTATGGTGCATGCTGTGGTTCTCACCAAAAGTGCTAAAAAGCATGCAGACCACAATGTGAACAGATCACATGTTCTATAAAAGAACTCTGCACACTTGCAGGGAATCTCAATAGGCAGAGGTACGTGACTATAGTGCTCAGAGGAAGTCAGCCATTGTGGACAGAAACTCATTTCTGTAAATCCTGATGGGTTCTCAGCCTGCCTGATGAGCCAAGAGGGGGAAAACCCCATTTCCTCATAAAAATCAGGGAAACAAAGCATAGTGCCAACCCCAAAAATAACAGTGATGGAGGCTTATGGATGTGACAGTAACAACTAAAGCCAAGGGCGGCCTCTAATCTTCACAGATTAATGGACTTCCCTGAAGTAATAAAATTTCCCACTATCTGTATTGTATTTTTATTTTCCAATAAGAGAAACTAAGGGAAAAGTAATATTCACACTACATCAACACTGTCTTTGAAACTCTGAAGTCCATTGTTTCTCTTGTGTATCTGATGGTGCATGTGAAGGCTCTGAATTTCTTTTCACATCATTAAGGAACACAGCCCTTTTGTAGAGAGCTGTGTCTGTCTAAAAATAGGCCTGTTTTCAAATATGAACTAAAACTCCTACAGCTTGAATTAAACATATCCTTTCAAATCAGAATGGTTGGGAGTGGTGTGATTTGTTTACATGAGACCACAGAATTCTGGCTTTGACTGCTTGTTACAAAATCTAAATAGGAAATTGGCTGAACTTTACATTTACAATGAGAAAATTTTTCTAAATTGTTCATAGACTTGTATTTTCTATATGCAAATGCAAAGTTTCTCAAAACATGAGTCTTGCCTTCTTCTTGGTAAATCCCACCACCCATCCTCCTTGACGATGTGACCCAGAAGTCTCGAACTACTTCCGAGAAGACCTCTGTTCCCTGTGACTTTCACACGCTGTCTCCACTGTCTGGGGTGAATGGACTCTGTATGAAGATGGCCAGAGTTTGTATCTTGTTGGTCCTCTTGCTAACATCTGCCCCCAAATTCAAATTTAGTAAACACACCGGCATTGAATGTCTGTGACACACTTAGATTATACCCAATCCACTCTTAGGACTAGAAAGGAAAAGTTGGTGCCAGTTCTTGAATATTCAGCTTTCTGAATAATCTCCTAAGCCTCTTTTGTGGTTTTACTTGTGATGATTCTATTTCTCTGCTTCTTTTAATAGGATTCTTTCCCATATTTTATTTGTGTTTGACATTATATGAAGTAGTGGCTTTTTCTTTTAATAATATCCCGTAAACAAACTGTAAAAACCCAAAGCATGATTGACTTCAGGTAAAACAATAAGCCCAAACCATGGCTTCTCAGCACCCACACACCTTGCAGAGGTAGTAAGAAAATCTCAAGATTCTTCATGGGTATGGATTATTTCCTCCTCACATCCTCCTAGATGAACATCCTAACAAAAAACTATTCTAGGAAGATCATTTGGGAGAATAGCTTTTCTGGTGCTTCTCAAAAGTCCAGGCTGAATTTTCCCCCAGCTTTCCTTTCCTGCTCTTCATTTAGAATAAGAACATGTCTTTCTTTTGTAGCAAAACAAATAAACAGAAAACAACAGCAAACTGTCAGCAATGACATTGTGCAACAGACTCCAGGCTTTTTCTTTTTCCTTATGTTCTCTGAAGAGAAAATGATTACACTGTGGCTTGCCATTGATTAACTAAAATCATCCAACTCTAGAGAGAAAGTGCAGCACAGAAACCATAGCAACCTCCATGAAAATGATTCCCATAATGACACGCTTTCAGAGTATCCAGGCTTCCAGGTGGCAATTGCTCACCATTTTTGCCTGCGTGGCTGGGTCATCCACCGTGAAATCGGTTGGGATTCACTTGTGAAGGCCATTCTGATTATGAAAGGGGAGCTCATATTGGCTGCTTAGATGTGGCAACAGAAAGATTCATTTTTGATGTACTGAACTTGATGTATTGATCAAGGAGGAATCATCTACACTCACATTACTACATTAGGAATCCATATGCATCTTGTCTTTGCCTGGGCTACTATAACAAAAAAAAATCCCAGAATGGGTGACTCAAGTAATGGATATTTACTATTTATTTCTCACAGTTCTGGAAGCTGGGAAGTCCAAGACCAAGGAACTGAAAGATTTGGTGCCTGGTGAGGACTACTTGCTGTGTCCTCATGTGGCAGAAAGGGTGAGGGAGCTCTTTGAAGGTCTCTTTTTATAAAGGCACTAATCCCATTCATGAGGACTCCACCCTCATGACTTAACCACCTCTCAAAGTTACCACCTCCAAATACCATCACACTGGGGGTTAAGTTTCAACATATGAATCTGGGAGTAAATAAACATTCAATGAACAGCATATTTGCAACCATTAATTGAGCTTTAATTTCACTTAATCAACTAGATGTTAGTCTCATTTCAGACTCTGAAGAGTTGCCTGCATTCTGTGGACCACAGATAGCTCTCTCATTGGGGATGGTTCTTCAAGTAGAATAATCGAGAGCAGGAATATTGAAATTTGCCAGTGGCATTCCAACAGTTTATTTTATGAAGACATCTATTTCACTGCCAACCATAAACTCAAAAGATGAAAGACTGCAACTCTAAAATGAAAACTTCAATAGCAGTGAAATCACCTTTCCCCACAAGGGAAAAGCTTAGAAATAATAATCTTTCTTTACTTAAATCAGGGGATTTTTTTTTTCACCATTTGGAATAATCTTTCTTACCACATTTGCAAAAAAACAAAACAAAACAAAACCCATATTTAATACATACAGAGCCAAAAGAATACACAGTCTTTCAACATTGTCTCCCTGGTATTTAAGAATTTGTTGATGTATGATGCAGCCAACTATTAGAGGCAAATTTTGGAAATATCTTACAGATTGTTTTAAATGCAGGCTTTTGTTTACTGAGAAGAATCAAAAGGTATCTTATCCAAACTTTACTGTGCTACTTAACTTTGCATTTTAACATTGTTCTAAAGAAGACATTTATTCATTCTTTCTTTTTCTTTAATCCAGCAGATAATATTGAATGTCTAGCATGTGGCAAATACTTTGGTGGGCTTGGGGACAATCAAGATAAAAATTACCTTTCTTCAGGAAGCCTACAGTCTAGAAACCTTCAAGTTACTGCCAGTAAAGAAATCAATGGATATCTAAAGGTTTTTAGGATATTTGAAGAAGGAAGATGGCTTCCAGACACCTTACTTGTTTTCTCTGAAGCTTTTCTTTTTTTTATAGGCTGCTTAAGTTTTATGCACTAATCTTTTGTTAAAGCTACTCTTGAACAAAGGGATAGTAATAACCTCCTGTTTGATAATGAAAAGCGTGCCTCAGTCTAAGATTTCTGTAGGCTGTGGTTAGATTGGAAAGAGCTAGGCTTTGGACCATGATTAAATGAGGATACAGAGGCAAGAAAGTAACAGAGATTGTAAACACATATCACAACATCTGGAAACTGAATTTTGAGTCATTTCCATATAATTTTTATTTATCTATGACTGTTTCCATGTCTCTAAGTCTTCTGCCTCAGCAAGACTTTACCTTCTGGGTGGACAAACTACATCTTAAACCACTTTTCTAAATCCATAGTACATAATGGAGCTTAATACATACTTATGACATGACTCCCATCATATAAACTATGATTTAAATGAATGGAACAATCAGAAACATATTGAGTCCAATGTATGACTTCAGAAGATTGTCACAACTTATTATTTTGAGAGTTTGTATCAGTTTCAAACTTGAAGTTGGGTGTTAGTCATCATTTACATCCACTTTGGGGTTATGTAAGGCTATTTCTTGAAACCAGATATAATGGTGAATATGTAAGTTTGCATTTCACATTCTCCTTTTAAAGAACTAATTTAGCTTATCTCTCAGAAACAGGTTTGATTAATTTAAATCATGCCCTTGGACAGCGACTTTTCAGAATGAAAGCCTGCTGTGGCTTGTAAGCTGTGAGCCAATGAGGCAAAATCAAAAACAAGCCATGGAGTCAGCAGAATCCCTGCCACTTTCCAAGGGCTTGACCTCTCATGTTGTCTAGTTAATGTCTAATTCTTTATCATCATTAATTATTGGTTTTTAACATGATAGGTAAAATGTGCGGGATTGTGAAAAAGGGATATACTTTTAAGTTTTTATGTGAAGGGTTTTTCAGAAAACCAAGTATATCGCTAGGCAAGAATTCATGTAGGGAGCCTCACCACTCATCTCTCCCTCTGAGGTGAGCAGTATATGTGGGGGATGGAGGAATGAAGTGTTTAGTTAATGCTCACTGGCTGGCAGATTATTACAGCTGAAGTCATAATAGAGATGGTTTTGCTTATATAAGAAAGGTTATATTATCTGTACTATTGAAGACAAAAAGGCATGGAAAATGAAAAAATTACTGTCAACTTACATTGAAATGCAACTAGATAGAGTTTTGATGAGTCAGAATTTTTTAAAAGGCCTTGTGTGTGCATCCATCATGATGATGATGAAAAAAATTATTTTTGTACCTACCCTGTCTGTAATGTGCAAAGAACTGATTTGGTAGTTGCTCTTTCTTGGACCCTGTGGGTGTTACAGAAGTCTGAATAGCAATTCCACATTATTTAGTTCCTGTACCTACCACTTATGTTTACATGACTAGATATTTCATTGACTGGACGCTGCTCTCCGGAGGGCAAGCACTGAGTCTGAATCCATCCAAATCCATTTAAAACATGGATGAGAGTCAAGCCAATCTGGTTTTTAATCCTGGCTCTGCCACCTACTTGCTTTGTGTCACTGTACAAGTTACCTACCTTCTGCAAAGACAAGAATAAGCACCTAGGAAATGGTAGTCATTGTACGATTTTGTTAACATGGTGGAATGGTTTTAGGATGGTGTGGGGGCATTGAGAAATGGAGTCATGGAGGTGGGGAAAGGACAGCATTTAATCTGCTCTAGGTAAGAGGTATTATGATTTTGTGTAATGGTTTTAACTACCAGTCCCTGGTTCCACTACATCAGAGACACTTAGAGATTATTTTTAGTGTAGACTTCTAATCCTATGCCTTGACCCTCTCTGCAGAACTATTTTCTTTACTCACCAGCTCATAAATGAAATTGAACAAACAAACTAGAAAACAACAACAGCAACAACAACAAAACCAAATTACCCCAGTAGTTTGGGGTTAACTTTATGTCACTTCTCAGTAATAGTTTTCACTATAATTTAACCACTTGGGATAAAACCAAACAAAACTCTTGCTTACAGCACAGGCACATAATCACTAAAGTCAGAGGATAAAAAAGATGTCTGGTAGCACTACCACTACTTGAGATTGCTCTATAAATATTAGCATTGGCTAGTAAAGAATGAGAATAGTGTATAAGCTGGAATTCAGACACCAAATTTTCATTATTTGCAGTTGATATGACTATCTAGAAAGCTCAAGAAAATAAAGGGGGAAATATGCTAGAATTAAGAAAAGAATTAAGAGAAGAGAATTCTATATTTAAAATATAAATATGTAACATTGATTAAACTTCCCTATATGTGGACAACAGCCAGTTAAAATATACAAGGGGGAAAGTCCTAATTCCTTATAATGAAAAAACAAATGAAAAAAATCAATTTAACAATAAAGATAGAAGAGTCACTATAAGAAAATTTAAAACACACTGAGATAATTCATAAAATACTTTGAGCAGCTGGAAAGTACACCAATTTCCTGGAATACAATGAAGATATTAAATATCATTAAAGTAATTTTAAGCCTAAAAAAATTCTACTAATACCCAATAGGTATTTGCTATTATTTTATTTAAACTGCTTGCTCTGATATGTATAAGTGAAACTGGTTTGTACTTTCTCTTTTTGAACCATCGGGAAAGATAATGAGGGCAAATGACCACAACAATTTAGAACAAAAAAGGTGGTAGCAAAGAAAAAATTATACAAATTATTAAAAACTTGTTTTAAAAATATAAACAATATGCTACTGGATCAAAAATAGACTTCCAAGTAAACATAACAGGATGGAACATCTTGGAATAGATCCTGATACTTAGAATCTGGCAAAGCCCATTATTTCGAATAGGTCAGAAAATAAACTAGTATTTAATAAATTATGCTGGAACAAATGGTCATTTTATTTGGGAAAAACAGTTTGACCCCTGCCTCAGCCCTTGTATACCTGGAAAAACAGTGACAAAAATACAAGCTGACTTGCTGTGTGCTGGGCCCAATTCTAAGCACTTTGTGTATAGTAACTAACTTAACCCACACAACAACCCATGAGGTAGTTACTATAATTATCCCCATTCCTCCAATAAGAAGATGGAGACACAGAAAGGTTGAGTAACTTGCCCGAGATCCTACAGCTATTAAACAGGCAGAGGAGCCTTCACACTCAGATAATCTGGCTCAAGTCAGAACTCAGCCTCTACACCAAACTCTCTTCCTACTGTGCCATTCTTTTAGTTTACCACCAGAGTCTACTAAGTACTATTGTATTTAACTTTGCCCATTGGTATTTATTCAGAGGTGAACATTGTTTTTAGTTTTCCTTTTTGCACTGCTTTTGTCCGATTTTGATATGACTGCTATTTTGGCTTCATGAAAAAGAACTTGGAAGCTTTCCATCATTCTGTTCTAGAGCACTTTCAATGTCAGAGAAGCATCTTTTAGTTGAATAAATGGAAAGTCTCACAGAGTCATTCCTTGTGTTAAGATCCTAAGAGGTGTTTCCATGAACATGATTCATGCCCAAGGGGAAGGGCGGGGCAATGGGATGGTCACATGGCTTCCCCTTTCTGGTGGTTGTGCTGTTGGAACATGAAACTGAACGGACCCTCTGACAGGAGGGCAGAGGACTGAAAATCAGAGAACTGTGTTCACTGTGCTGTCCCCTGAGTCTGGGTGCAGCCTCATGATCAACGGCAACACTCCCTGGTGCACATCTCCTGCTGAAGTCACTCCTCTGGAGTTAAGGGGAGGGGATCCTGCCAGGGCGCAGGCACGATCAGACCCATATTTAGAAGGAGGTGCGGCTGAGTCAACCGGCCTTCATGACTCCTGCGGTCTGCTAATCAGAGGTCTATTATGAGGGACTGTGGCTGAGCCATCACTCTGGCAACTCTGAACTGTGTGCAAAACAATGCCCATCCCAGAAAGGTTCTTCCTGAGAAATAATCAGTGGATTGTGCAAAAAAACTTCTCCAGTGGACTAAAGCGTTGCCCCCAAAACTGGTTCTTTGGACACATTTCTCACTGATCAATGGCAAAAGGCATAGAAGGGTACAACCAATCATATCATTTTAACCCCAGAGAACTTATTCCTCATCCATCCATTTTACAGATGAGGAAACTGAGGTCCAGAAAGTTGAAATAACTTTCTTAAGGTTTCTCAGTTTTCAGTGACTAAATGAAGTTTCAAAACTAGATTTCCTGGCTTTGAGCCTTCCCTCTTCACTACTCTGTCTCTTATTCCACCAGTGAATGGAATTGAATATTCTAGACAAGAACCCTTGTGTTTGGCTGTACAATTCCAGGGGGTGGCATTCACTAAGATACAGAGGATGGGTACCACTGCCTCGTACTCATGGCCCTTGACTTGGATCATGTCAGTGACAGCCCTGGTGAAGGTGGGGTGATATCTGTCTTCTAATTTTTGCTCTTATGGGAGTTCTTTTGAGAATACAGTTCCCTCCCTACAGTAACTCAAGATGAACTAAGCTGAAAAAGCTTCACTGGCTGCCGGAAAAGTCATCCTTTTCCTTAGAATATAATACATTCTTTTAAGAAAATTATTATTGAAGAATAGTGGATTTATGATATTATATTAGCTGCAGGCATACAGCATAGTAATTCAGTTATTTTTTTCTGATTATATTCTATTATAGGTCATTACAAGACATTGAAGAGAATTCCCTGTGCTGAGCAGCAAATAGAACATAATTCATTCTTACCAGTGCTATCATGGGGCCTAATTCAGGCCTCCTGAGGGTGAATTATTTTGCAAAATCCTTGGTTCTTTGTGCAAAGAAATTTTTGGCTGTTTCATACTACAGGCCATCAGACAGTCGGGTACGTCTGCATCTCTGCAGTGACAGGCTCAAGCTGACAGCACCCTCAGTATAATAATGAAGTTGATTCTCTACAAGGAGAGTACCCAGTAAAAGAGGGTTCTTATGAGTCAGTGTGGAAAAAATAGAACAAAGTGTTCAGGGAATCTGACTTCTTATCTGACTCCAGGACATACCAGCTGGGTGGTTGGGAAAGTTATTTCATCTCTCCAGACCTCATTTTCTCAACTCTAGATCAATAAAATCAGACCCACTATGCATTGATTCCTTCCTACAGTAAATATATGACTTACATGGCACTTTTCCTGTGGTATCTCATTCTCCAGAGACATCCACGTCAGCCAGGGGTGTGAGCACCTAGACATCTAATTTCCTATCACTCCGAATGAACAATTTTCTCAATGGTTGTATCAGCTCTTGTCCTCTGAATTTGTGGAGGGTCAGCCCCCAGGATCCATGTGATCAGACCAGATAAGTCACAGGTACAGCTTGGAAGGATGATGAGAACACACCTGGAGGTCTGTTTATGCCTCCAGGTATAGGACACGGGAATGATGGCCACCTGCAGGGACCAGAGTGGCACTGTAAAACCTCTTCACCTGGAACGTGCCTCACTCTACCCTGTAGTGATACCAGGAGGGATGGGACCTTGAGCACGGATTCAGTCATCGAGAATGCCCTGAGGTGGGTGGGGTGAGGTGGCATGTGAAACCTTGAGGACCAGTACCAAGGCCATCAGGGTCCCACCCTAGCACAAGCAGAGCAGTCACTGAAGGGACTGGGGGTTCCTGAAGTGAGAAAGCTCCAAAAATCCACATTTCAGAATCCCCCCGGAACTGGGAAGAATTTCAGATGCCCCTGACTGAACAGGCAGAACTGGCCCCAATTACCTCCTCTCATAGAAAAAGCTTCCCTGCCATCTGCACATATTAATTTACAAATTTCAGGTTGACTGGGCAATCTGAATAGTGGTTTCCCTCCTCCCCTTCACACACCCGAGGCAACAGCTGAAGGCACTTCCTGCTCAACTGTGTGCCAGAGTTTGAGAGATGCAAGTGGTGTGACTTCTGTTTCTGTATGATTTCTGCCCGCTTGGCTGCCCTGAGCTCATCAGGAACCAGAACCTTCCAGGGGTATTGCACAGATAATGCCAACTCATCCTCATTTTTCAGTTTCCATTTTCATTGATTCAAGACTAAGAGTTTTCTTCCTCTTCACCTCCATGCCTTGAGTGGCTACTCTCAACAAATTAGGTGAAGGATAAAAGGTAAGATACAGGCAAACACAGCTATATGAAAGGAGGGGGAAAAAAATCCATGGACTAAAAAGTAAATACGGCTTCACATAATTTTCTTCTCTCATCAGCCATCCACAAAGAAGTAAGAGAAGGCAATATGAAAGCTTTATGATTTAACTGAAAGGTTACTCTGTAATGTGTCAAACCTGGGAGAGCAAACAGCATATGTGTACTCAAAAGCCATTTCCCTTTGACTGCAGTTTCCCCCTCTATTACTCGTATTGCTAAAGATGAGTTTTTATGACAGCTTTTCTCTCCTAAACCACATACTGAAATTGGAAAACCCTGGTAAGATCCAATTAGAGTTTCCGACAATGTTGTATTCCCTTAGGATGAGCCCACATGTGAATGACGGAAAAAGGATAAAATAAATGCAACAAACCTTTCAACTCAGACTTTGTTTCTGTGTTCCTAGGGGGACAGAGTGTGTTGCTTTGAACCAAGGGTTTCTGTGGAGTAAATTCTTGAGTTGCACGTGAGCGAGAAGCAGGAGGTAAGGTAGTAGCTATTAATTCAAAGTGATGGGAAATGAGGGCTCATGCTGACAGTTAGCTATCTCCATGACATTTTCACTAGTGTTAAAATCAGGCTAAGTTATGAATCTCTTGATGGGAATTTTACCCACTGAATAATGCTGAATTAAGAGCTGTAAAGGGTACGCACAGGCAAAACTCAGTCATTAGTTCTGCTCCCCCTACTAAGAGTTAAAAGATTTCTGCTTGAGGAAAGTTTCTCTCTCCTTCATAGAGCAAGATCCGAGATATAAAACAGACTATAATCAAGGCACTGGGATATCAAGGAATATCTTCAAAAATTACAGAATGAATATTTTTCTTCTTCTGGGATAGCTGGATTTAGCTTTCTTTACCTCCCCACTGGCGGTGGACTACTGGGAACAGGATTAGAGTGGCTGTGGGCTGGGATCTGTCCTACGTCACTTTGGTAGTAGCAGGTACTGGGCTGGAAGGCACAAGTCTGGAGCCCTGAAATATTACAGGGCTGGCCACGGGTCCTTTCCAGGGAACTGGAGAGGTGTTTCATTCATTTGAAAAATGATGTACTGAGGGGTTGCTATGTATCAGGCACCTTTCCAGACGGCTGGGATACATCAGTGGACTAAGCATCACTGTCTTTGTGGAGCATACGTTCTAGTGGGAGGAGGGGTTTGGGATCTCCAAAAATACACTTCTCTTTGATGGTGAGAGCTAGGGACCAAATTGTATCCCCCACTAAATTCATATGTAGAAGCCCCAACCCCCATTGTGACGGTATTTGGAGATATATGGGGTCTTTAGGAGGTAATTAAGGTTGAATGAGGTCCTAAAGGTTGGCCCTAATCCAATCAGACTGATGATCCTGTAGGAAAAGGAAGAGAGAGAGGTCTTTCCACACCTGTGCACCAAGGAAAGGCCGTGTGAGGACCTCGTGAGAAGGTGGTCATTTACCCACCAGGAGGGGAGCTCTCACCAGAAACTGAATTAGCTAGAACCACGGACTTCTAGTCTCCAGAACTGTAAGCAAATAAATTTCTGTTGTTTACCCACTCCAGTCTGTGGTGTTTTGTGATGGCGGCCCTAGCAGACTAACCCAGGGATCGAGCCTGCAGAGGGGTCTGCCCCTCATCCCCTCCCCTCAGCAGCAGGCCCACTGCCCAGTCTTCAGGAGTGAGGCAGCCACTCATCTTAGCAAGCATTTCA
Organism: Camelus dromedarius; assembly: GCF_036321535.1. Classification (NCBI taxonomy): domain Eukaryota; kingdom Metazoa; phylum Chordata; class Mammalia; order Artiodactyla; family Camelidae; genus Camelus; species Camelus dromedarius. The sequence continues at coordinate 13,969,047 of NC_087461.1, forward strand.
ATTAATTAGCCACATTAAAATAAAAACAAAACACCCATGTGCCAGGACAAAGCCAAACATAAAAGAGGCGATAAAGAGCATGGGAGCTAATCAGTGGAAGTTCTGTGCAGCTCTTTGCCTCCCTGTCTATTAGGACAGGAAAGCAGCAGGGGGCCTGCCTGTTATCCCCCAAACACAGCATCACAGTAAGTAAAAGCACCTTTGGTTATTCCAAGGTGGGTTTGGCATTTTAAAAACCATCAGCAGCATCATCATCATTATCATCATAGCTATATATTCATTATCTTGTTTTCATAAACGTCCTAAAAATGAGATGTGAGGGGGGAGGGTGTAGCTCAGTGATAGAGCATGTGCTTAGTATGCACGAGGTCCTGGGTTCCATCCCCAGTACCTCCATTAAAATAAATCAACAAAGCTAATTACCTCACCCACCCCCACCAAAAATAAATGAATAAGGCAACAGACACACTACATTAGGCAGTGAAAAGATTATAAGAAAAAAAATGAGATGCTGTTTTCACCCCTTTTTACGTACAAGGAAACCAAATTTTAGAAAATCTGTGAAGCCTGCCCATTGGCACAGCTAGTGCCTGGCAGTATGTGACTCTGAGCCCCACAGTCAGCTTCCCCATCCTGTTCCACTTCACCCCACTACAAATAAAAGCTGGATCCCACACGCATTACAGTTCCTGTAAATGCTTAACAGATAGAATAAATGCTGTCGCCATTTTTGCTCAGCATTTTCGTAAGGTAAAATAGTCTCAGAATTCACACGTCTGTTACTCACTTTGAAAAGACTAGGCACTCCTGTTTTCCTCTCAGTCCTGAATGACCTGGATGCCACCAGAGACTGCCCTGTGACATCAAAGAAAAAATGAAATATTTTGCCAACAACACCAGGTAAATTTCATCTTCTCCCTTCGGCCTACTCATTTTGCATTGATTTGATCAGTGCCCTCAAAACACAGCAGCCAAAATCCTACAGTGTTTGGGTGGGGAAAAGTCCATTCTGGAGAAGCCGGATTACCCAGATGGAGCAGAGAAATCTGTTACCGGCCTGCAAATATCAACAGCGCATAATTAGCAGCTGCTAAAATAATAGAAGTCAATTGAACAAAAATATGGTATGCTCAGCACTGATTTATTAAATACCTTATGTTTCCAAACATAGCTTTCCACGGGGGCTGAAAAGCCTTTGCAGGGCATTACAGCATGTAACCCTGGGTACAAGACACAGAGAATGGACAGAGGTGGGGTCTTTTTGGTTTGTTTTGGGGGTTTTTTGGGGACAAATTTCTAAAAGGAACTATTACTATGTCCCACAGACAGGCCCAGACATGACTGTATTGCATCTGCCTGATGAAAAAATACATTTGTTAAAAGCAACCTTAAAGTGGGCTGCCACTCTCAAAGGTGTCAGTCACCGTCTCCCTGGGAGACAGCAAAACCCTGCATTTATCTAAATTATCTCAGTAATATGACAGAGTGATTGCTCACTAATGGTCAGTAACAGTTTTCTTTGTCATTTTCCTAGCTATTACCTCCTCCGAATGAACTCCAGAATAAACGGCTCGCCTTCGTGACTAGAATGCTAATTTCCCCCTTATATTTGTGGCTGGTTCTGTAAAACATCTGTGCTTCGTTCTGACATTTCTGACATTTCCATTTTGGGAAAAAGAATACCTGCCCTTGAAAGCCTGATGAACGCAGAGGTACTTCACCTGCAAAGAAAACAATTCCATTTGCGTGTTCCCCGGGTTTTGAATTCTGTAGTTCATCTGATAAAGCATCTAGGGGCTGCTGGAGGTATTTGCAGGGGTGGGTTTCACCTCCTACAGTTTTATACAGCTATGGCTCGGATTTCCAGATTTCAGGTCATCCTCCTTTGGAGAGACCTGTGATGCAGTAAAACCTATTTTTTTTTTTTTTTTTTTTTTTGCCAGTTTGTTTGTTTTATTGACGCCCAGATGCTCAGGTCTTGACCGCGTACCTCGGCAGTGGGTACAGCCTTTCCTTTCGCTGCTGCTTCTTGGTCTTCAGTTTCTCTTCGTGCTTGTTGAGCCGGCGGCGCAGATACAGGGGTTTGTACTTCTTGCCCTTATAGAATTTCCTGATTTAGCGACGCACAGCTGGGAAAGCTCCACCTTCGGGTCCTCCAGTTGTTACAGCAGCCCCTCCTTCTTCTTGCCCCAAAGGTCTCGAGCCTTCATCTTGGCCTGTGCGCAATAAAGGGTCTGGGTCCAACAGCTGGCGAGGCCACCTCCCCCTCCGCCGCTCACCAAGGCCTCCACCGGTGTCACGAGCACGCTGGAGGCCCAGCCCTGAAGTGCCCGTGACGGGACAACCCAGGCCACGCAGGCGCGCCCTCGCCCAGGCCTGCTGCGAGCGAGGCCGCCAGCCCCATTCAGCAGACGGGAAAACGAAAGCCCTGGCAGCGCGCGAGCACCTCTCCCAGCCCAGCCCGGCGAGGGGAGAAGGCGGGAGGGCGGCTGGGATGGCCGCACGGCGTCCCATAGGCCGGGATGGCAGATGGGACCTCAGGGCTCGCCCCTCGCCGCCCACCCCAGCCCCGGAGGCCCACAGCGCGCGGATGGGGCCCGATTCCCCGGCCCTCACCATCAAAACCTAATGCTCTTGAGAGTAGATTCAGTGGATATTCTGCTGCAGCCCTGTCCTGTCTGAGTTGTAGGGGTGACTACTGTTTGTTGTATAGGTTTTTCTATCCAATAAAAGCTAGATCAGACTTCAAAAAATTAAAAATCCAAGCCAAAGGGAGAATGGTAAGAAAGCAGAACTTTTTTCTTCCAGTAAATAGCACGGAGGGCTTTTTTTTTTTCTTCTAATAAAGATTTTTAAAGGTCAAAGAACTGACCGTACTAGGGAAAGTAGGTCATTGTGGTTCAAATGGCCACATCACTGGACAATTCAGTAATAGCAACCAAAGCAGCCTGGACTCAGAAGGGTGCAGCAGCCTCTACAGGCAGGACAAGATGGGTCTGCTGTCCCCCACTTCTGTGCAGAACTGTCAGCTCATGAAAGATGCAGTGAAGTGAAGGAAGACACTGTGGAAATAAATATCTGGGGATTTTACCACCCATGCATTTAGATGCAAAGAAAGTGATTCAGCAGAATCCTTTGCAACCCAGCCCCATGGCTTCCCTGGTTGTTTTGACCACCTGTTTATTCACTTAAAAAGCAACCTTGTAACCAATATTTTCTGGGACAGTCTTGACTTGGAAAGATTTGTCCCATAATCCTTGGACATATGCTTGAGAAACTATGGTTACTACACGTGCACTAGCCTAGTATGTGTTCATACCCAGACTCACTCCCTGTCCTACCTGGTCCAGGTGGCCAGTCACCCTCACTCCCCCGAGGACACAGATTTCCAGCCACCCATTAAAACTGGCAGGCTCCATGCCCCATGGGCATCCCAAGGATATTTTATCCAGAATGACAAACTCAGCTTGTGTTATGGCCTATTAAGTCTCACAAATCAGCAAACTAGTGTTCTTAACTATATGCACCTTTAGGTTAATCTGAGCACACTGTTTTATCTTCTCAGAACAATATGAATCCAACTCTAAGATCATTAATGGATAATGTAGACCTTTAATGAAGTCACAGGAAGGGGCTCACACTGTGATTTACACAGCAATACTTCCTACACTGACCCCTCTTGATTACCTCTCTTCTTTCCTCAAGTTTCCCCATAATGGCAGCTGCTGCCACATCTCCCCGACTCCCTCTCCGTTCCTACCATCCTGCAGCTGCCCTCCAGCCAGATTAGCTCTCAGTCTCCTGCCCTACTCCTACCTCCCACCCCCTCAATTGCCTCTTCGCATTCCAATGTTAACTCCTTAAAACTCTTCAATGGCTACTTACTGCCCTTGTTAGAGACCAAACTCCATTGTATGGCCTGCTAGGCCATGCAAGCTCCAGACCTGGCTCCTTCGTCCTCCTTTTTCCTCCTTGAACTCTTTGCCCCTGCCACTCTGTAGGGTGGTAGGGACTGCCCCTGGTCAGCCACACTCTCTTCCATCTGGGCAATGGCTCGCACTGTCCTTTTCATCTGGAAAGCCCTCCCCTTCTTCCCTGTGGTTAATTCCTGCTGGTTCCTCAGGGTGCAGCCTAAACATCTCCTCCTGGAAGCCTTCCTTATAAGCGCCAAGACCGCATTAGGTGGCCTCATGGTAGTTTGTCCTTATCACAACTGCCCTCTAAGTGGGTGTGTGAAGAGCAACTTGAATATACAGCTTGAGGACGGAGCTGTATCACTGCGTGCATATACACAGGGCCTGAATTGTAGCATGCACTCGGTGATGCTGAATTACTGCAAGAGTGAAAGCTCAAAAGGGCACCCTATGTCCCTGCCTAGCATCTGCCGCCTTGGTGGAGAATGGAGCCCATGGGCTTTGGTAGCAGCAGTTGCCATAGAATCCATCCTCTCCTTCCCTTCCAGTCCAAACCCAGCCAATTCTACTTTACTCCCTGGAACGCATCCTCATCTCGGCAGACCTGACACCACTGCAAATCAGGCCTCTACATCCCCTGTGTCAGCTATTCCAACAAGCTCCTAACTGGTCTCTCCATTTCCAATTTCTTCAATTCCTGACCATTTTCAACCCTGCTTTCAGTTTTCCAAAAAGTTAAAACATCAACAATTACCTTGTCATTCTAATTTGGAATACATAAAACCCTCTCCCCAGACTCTCCAAATGACCTACCATCGTATTTGAGTTAAGCCAACTCAGTCTCTGCCATTCAGTCTCTAAACGTCACTCCAAAACCCTTATGTCCCCATCACATTTGTGGTGTGGATGTCACTTGTTTTGCTTCTGTGGTTGCTTTTGTGAAAACTGCCCTTCTCTCTGCCTCCACTTTTGTGCATCTTTTAAAAATAACCGTAAATCCCACCTTCCTTGTTTAAATTCCATCCCACCCCTTAAGTAAGTTAACCTTACTTAACACTTTCTCCATTTGATTTTTTCTCTTCTCCATGCTTTCCTAGCTCAATTTCCATGACAGTTTAGAGCACTTAACACACTGGGTTGTAGTTGCTCCTGTCCATGCAAAACCAACTGAGGTCTTTATCATATCAATACACTAGTTCAAAGCAACATACCTGAAAGTCACTTTTAGGTTAAATGGTTTTGAGGATTTTTCACCCTTGTGAAAGATAAATGGGAGACACCGACCATCACATATGTGCAAAAACAAACTCTGAAAAAACCCACAGAACATTTATACTAATTGCACAGGTCAGCTTTCAATTTTGCCTTATTATAAATATGGACTTTGTTTAGTTCTTTACATGCCTCTCGGACTGGGTAGTAAGTTATTTGACTTACTGTGTGTAACTCATCTGGTGTCTTGGGCAGCACCTGAAGGAAATGACTAATGCTATTAACATTCTCGGCCTTCATAGGGATTAGGGACCACTAGCAGGAGACGCTAGCCTGACCATCACATACAGTTCCAACGTTTAACAACAAGAAGGTCTACCTTTATCTGGAACACCCAGTGCCACAAATAGATGAGTCCTTGATGCTTCATGAAAGACAGGAGGACGAAGTGAACTACTGTTAACACTTGGCCAAATACCTGCAGAGTCTAAGCTTGTAAGAGAATATTCATAACTGATAGCCACTTTTGGTACCAATATAAATTTTACTCTAAGCCTCTAAATATCTTGAAATAATATCAGCTAAAGATGTTTTCCTTCTCACCCTAAGGTATATCCAGAGGGGAGTGACTGTCGTGAAGGCACGCAACCAAGCTCTAGAGTAATGTTCATTTAGCTAGAAGAAAGTAAGTCCCAGTGCCATGGTCTCTGAAGAAATATCATGCAGAAGAAAGAGAGAGAAAAAATGTTCCTCTTTGTTATTTAAGAAGGTGAAAGTAGAATCAATATGTGAACAACATTACACAGTAGCAGAGAAATCCATGTGAGACAGAGTGTGTGTGTGTGCGCAAGCAAGTGAGAGATTTGGTGGGGGGAGATGGGGAAAAAGAGACAAAGAAAGAAATTGAGGAGATAGGAAAATAGAAAGAGATGAGAAAAATAGTCCTATTTTCAGACTTTCTGCACAGAAATTTATAAAAGTGATTCCTCCAGTTAGTAAGAGATCACACTAGATGACATTTAATGACCTTTCCTGACCCCCAGTTCCATGATTCCATGTCTAGATGCTCATTCTATTCAGAAGGAAATGAAATGATCGGCAGAAAAAATGACTGAGCTCTAAATGTAATCTTAACAGCTATTTTTTGTCACAGCTATTCAACCTCTAGCTTCTCAAAAAAATACCGAAAACAAAACACATACACAAAAAAACCCAATGGAAGCACCCAGACAATAAGTCTCCTTGAGTGTCCTTCCATCAAACAGCAGCAGTGTTCTGTGCTGCACCACAGACCCGAGTCTGAGATTTTTCTTCAGCAGTCACTGCAGAATACGTCGGCCGACTGCTCTACACACTTAACTCAAACTCATTTAAACACACGTGTCACAATCTGAGTCCCGCAAACAGGCCGGATTCGCATCATCTTCTGTGTTGCCTGCCTATATTTTCAGATCCCATTGCACCGCTGTCTGCATCTGGTATTAGGCAAACAGCTTGATTTAAGTATCTGTTTATGGTGCAGAGAAACATTCTCTAGAATGTGAATTGAGGGTGACTTCACCAGCCTGGAGAAGGAGAGTTTCAGTGCAGTACAAGTGATGGATTACTCCTGGAAAATAAATCATGGCGTGGAGATTAGTAACCTAATCGGTTTGGCATGAGCTGGGAGTTTCCTTGTGGGATAATCCTACAACCCCAGGAGCATCCACAGAAAATGACAACGCATTTCCATACGGAGGCACTGGGCATGTCATGGGACTGTATCTGAATATCATATGGTAGATCCATAGTCCTCCCACAACCTTCTTGTTCCTAGCCCATTGGCTTCTATGAAATATTGACATTATTTTCCTCTTTGTTAAAAAGTGTGGAGGTCAGAAACCATTAGCTCATAAAATAAACCCCATGAATCTAGATCTATCTATCTATTTACTGCTATTTAGAGCAGAAGAACAGGCGGTTTGTAAGAAGACAGTAATTCTGATATTATAGGTCTATGTTTGACGTGGGGCATAGGAATCCACAACATGTTAGCATCCCAGATCTATCAGAGCCAACAGGCCTGACTGCCATTCCCCAGTGAGCCAAGGTTTAATCTTTCTAAAGTAGGCCTGAGTCACTACTTTCATCTTCCATCAGCCACACTGGATTGTCTCCCAGGGTCATTTTTCTGTAGCAGTAAATGTACTAATGGGTGAGGCAAGACTCTTCCTGAGCTGAGGGCCCATTGGACCACCAGGTGCATGTAACAGACACGGACTGTGCATGAGTACAGTTAGGGAACAAGAGCTGGATGCTTTTATCACACAGCCAGGACTGTTTGATCCATATAACTCATGTCAGCGTGTAACAGTGATACTTTCCTTATGAACGGTTCCTCTGGATTACTGTTCAACTTTGAATGAAGTTCTTCCTGAATGAAGTTCTTCTTGAATGAGTTCTTCCTAAACAAGGTCCTTCCTGGAGAAGGGTCAAGGCCATTTTCTAGGCAGAGATTCTCTCTGATTTACAGTGCAGTTTTTTTTTTTCTTTCTTTATAATATAGAGTTGTGCATACAAGTGGGTGTTTCAGCCTTCCCTTCTCCCAGGTTAACCAAAATCAGCCCTTCTTTCTCTCAGGTTAACCAAAATGGCTGTCCAGAGTCTCTTTTCTCCCAGTTGCTTCATTAAATATAATCACAGCAGCCACTTACACAGCACTTACTTTGTGCTAGGCATTGTTCTAGGCATTCCACCCACATGCATTCATTTAATATTCATGAGTCCCTATGGAGCAGGTACTATGTTAATCGTCATTTTACAGATAATGAAATAGAGAGACTGAGATTTAGTGATTTGCCCCCAAAAGCAGACAGCTGGTGAGTGGCAGAGCCAGGCAACAAACTAGAAAAGCAGGCTCTAGAATCTACTTCCTTTGTGACTGTACCACATTCTCCACCACCGATTTATTGGTGACAAAGATTCTCTCCTTGATCAAATCCTGTCCAGGCTCCTCTGAGCTCTCTCCTCAATGAGGCCTCAGCTTTGGCCTATGAAAATGAACAACATTAACCTTTGATGCAGTTTCCAACAGCTGAAGGCTGCCCCCCTAGGATGACCTAGTGCCCTGAAAGTGCCCACCTGAGAAAACTTCTCAATAAGTTGACTGTTCCAGAAACTTCTGAGGACAAGGCCCCATCTCCCAGTCTCTGGGATGGCACGACCCTACCTTCAGTGGCACCAGGGAGCAAACCCAGAAGGCTTTTCTTTGGACCAGCCCCACTCCCTTCTGCTTTCTGTGATTTTTCACTTCTCGGACTCTCCTGAGCCCCTGCTCCCCCAGCTGCCTACTCCCTCATTCTCCCCAAATGATGTCCAGTCCCCTCTGTACGAGTCAAGGTTGAGTTCAGTTCATGGTAGGCTCTTGCCCTTTTTACAATTATTATTGCTCATCAAAATCTGTCCTATGACTTTAACCAGTGTCCAGCTTTCTGTATCTCTGACAGTGGTCTGTGTGAGTCTTCATTCAATTTCAATTCCCTTGCTTCTCCTTGGGGGCCAAACCCAATCCAGTTAAGCCCCCAGCACCTGAACCCTGTCCCCGTTGTTTTAAACACTAGGCTGGGGTCTTATCTCGCCAGATGGGTGGTATGTCTGAACTCTTGCTCCCCTGGCCTGAGACACACAGACGCAGGTGTTTTCTTTCTGTTTCCCCAGACTGAAATTTGGCTTCATCTCATAAACACCATCTTTCTTTATACTTTATGGTTTGGGGTCCCAACTGCCTCCTAGATGAAATTTACATTTTATATTCAATCTCTGTGATTTTTAGAATGATTTAGAAGAGGGAAAAGAGGCAACACCATTTTTAGTCTGCCATTTTTAAAGTGAAAATAAGAATTAACTTTAAAGATAAATTCACTAATGATATAGATCAAATCTGAAAACTCAGTAGCCTTGGGTTTATTGAAATCACAATGTTGGCCAGTAATACCAAATCTTATATGCATCAAACAGGACTTAATCATCTTCCTCAGTGACCACATGCAGATCAAGTGGTACAATGTATAAGAGCCTGAATATTTAAAATGTGTTCCATGGACAATATCATTAATGTTTGCAACGAGAGAATCTTTTTCAGCTGGAACTGCTTGCAGGCCATCACTCTTCCCACAGTGAGGGGTTTAAAATGACCCATCACAGAAAATGGACTGAACTGGAGAAAAAGCAGCTATCAGCTCCACACAACTCTCCTCAGTATCAACTCTTAAAGGAAGGAAGACAAAAGTTTTCAAAACATCCTGGAGTTAAAGAAAGCTACTTTACTAATTAATTCTCTGGGATTTGTCCGGGGGTAAGACCTGTGATCCCAATTAAATATACTGTATTATAAAGACTGCATGGTATAAACAACAAGGTGCCACTGTACAGCACAGGGAACTATGTTCAATATCTTGTAATAGCCTATAATGGAAAAGAATCTGAAAAGGAATATATATATATATATATATATATATATATATATATATATATACACACACATACACACACATAGACACACACACACACATATAAAACACTGAATCACTATGCTGTACTTGAGAAAATAACACAACATTGCAAACCAACTATACTTCAATTTAAAAACAAGGCTGTACGGGGCACATAGATAAGTATTGAGACTAAGAAAAACCAAGTAGAATCAAAATTTTGGTTCTCTAAGCACCAGAAACATAGGGGAAAAAACTTATTAATTTAGTGACACGAAAGCAAGCTGTTGCTCTGAGTGTGCCAGATTTCACATGTGAAACTTTTCTACTTATAAACTTACCAGTTCATTTTTTCACCCATTCACTGATGTATTCATCAGATAGGTTTTTTTGTGCTAAGCCTAGTAGGTTACTATCAATGAATAGAGCAGAGGAAAATTTTCACCCAAATCAACTTCTAACAGAATATGGACTTCTAGACTTAAAATCAACCTTAATTCTCCAAACTAGTCTCTGAAGAATAAGACAATATGCCTATGTTTTAGTAAAACATTTTATAAAATCAGTAATCAATTTGTTTTTTAGATGTAACATTAAGAGGAGGGATGGTGTCCTGTGTCCTTTTCCCCCAACTGTCACCTAGTATCATCATGTACACAGTAGACCCTAATGAATATTTGTTAAAAGAAAAAAGGATGTGTGTATGTATATACACATATCTTATATGGAATATCTCATAGGAAAACAATAGTTTATCACACTGCATATCAATTATATTCATTTGAAGGAGGAATTTCTATGTAGGAGATATTGCTATGATAAATCATAGCTGTATTAGCAAAAAAGCAAATAGTTTATCTAGAAGGCTGGGGAGGTAATTCATCTATATAGGTGTCAGGGTGACAAAAATCCATTTTTTAGCAAATTGGTTATTTGTCATTTTCAAGGAAACCAAATATTTTCTTATTTTCCCAGAGACTGGACACTAAACTTCCTTCCATAAATGCTTTGGATCTATGAAAGTACTCATTAGTTCAAAGGGCCAGAATTCTCTGAAAATTAGTTCAAAGAGTCTTGCCTTTGGGCAAGGTGGCAGAACACAATTACTTGCTCAAATGCCCTTCGTATCACGTGTCGGCTAGCAACAGCACTGCGTGAGCCTCGTCTTGCTTTAGCTGGGGGAGTTGTTGTAGCTTGTTACGGTGACCTGTAATTTCTAACGATAGCTTCTGGTCTCTGAGTTCAAATTTTTCTTAATCAGAGATAATCAGTTGGTCACTGGCCATCCAAACAAATGACTCAGCTTTTTTGAGGTCAGTCACCCATCCATGTCCTGACTGGTTAAAACATATTATAAAATATTGACCCTTTGCCTGGGCTGGGGCTTTGGCTGGGGTGTGGGGATAGACAAGTTGGCATGAGGTGGTGTCTTTCAGCTTTGCTGACCACACCAGCAATGACTGGAACTCTTAGAAGTCAAACTTCCTTTGCTACAAGTCCATGTGTCTCAAAAAGTAAAACCTGAGTATTGAATCCATACTGGAAATGAGGCCCCTCCTGCTCCTGTAATTTGCCATTTTAATAGTCAACAGTTACTGCTTCACAGAGGAGGGAGGAACTGGGTTGCATAACTTGGCATCCCTCTGGACCAAACGATTTTGTTTGACTAAAACAGACCTGCAGATACTCTCCGGGAAGAGCTCAGAAATCAGTGCAGCCAAAGGAGGTAATGCCTCTTTAAGAAGACCAGCCTGATGGAGAGGGTGTAGAACCTGGCCCAGTCAGGTCATTCAAGGCCACAAAGTTGGTCCTCCCCTAACAGTGCACCACGGACAGTCTCCTTTCACTGAGGAAAAACCCTGTTGTCTCAGGACCTGGTCTTGCTCTCTGGAAGCACCGAGAAGCAGCAGAAACCATGAGAGGGGTCAGGATCCACTGCCATCCATTCCCTAGCAGAGACCCAAGGAGGAAAGGAACCAGGCTGGTCTTTAAAAAAAAATGAAAAAAGGCGTTTCTTGACCTGCCAACCACATGTGAATTCATGTGATTCAGATTTACAGGATTTTAGAATTTAATCCACAGACTGGAGAATAAAGCTCATTCACAATGGCTCACTGACAATGAGCATAAGAACTGGGAAGAAGAATTCGTGCTCTGCTGTGGGTCACATGCGGCCACCTCCAGAGGCTGGAATGGCAGGCACCTTGGGAACTCCACTGGCCACGAAAGTGGCACAGAGTCCTAGGCCAATTGTAAGCACAAGGACCACATTTTAAATGTTCCAATTTGGAGCTCTGAGTAGGCGCTTACTGAATACTCGCAAATGTGACTGGTGTAGCCACTGGCGATGAGACAGCACTCCCTTCCCAACCAGGCAGCGGCTGTCTGTTTTTCATGGACTGGTTGTCAGGATCTGTTCTGTGATAGACACAGCCTCACAATATCTGGTGCTAAGACTTGATTTGAAACCAAATGGGAAAGAACCGAACAGATGGGAAACATCCAGGTGTTTCTGGAGTTACACTGGTATTGCCTTTGTGGTCATTAGCGAGAAGGAAATTTGAGATTAAACAGTAAGTTGTTCACAAAAAGGTCAGACACTGCAAACAGAAACAGGAGGAGCAGCTTGCTAAAATTAATCCAACCCAAGGAATATAAATAGACTTTACAAATCACACACAGGAGCTCTACAGAGCGTGTGGGGATATAGTAGTGTAACTTTTATGGGTAGTTTAAATTGTTTAATTAGTATAAATCTTCCTTTAAGATGAAATGCATCAAAGGATAAACAGATGGCTGTCAAGTAAGCATGTTCAATAAACTGGCTTACTACTCTTTAATGTTAGCCATGAAGCAGAATGCCTGCTTGATTAATTAACCCAGTTGTTTTTATCCATTGTGTAATAAATGACAGTGATTCTGAAAACATCCAGTTCATGCACTGCAGCTGGCCTTTCATGGCATTGGTGTTCATTGTTAATCTACAGTCTCTTACAGGCAAATGTAATCATCCTTTATTACGCAGACATTAAGTGTACAGACCCACCAGATCAGAAATGGCTTCCTTCAAAATGCAATATTAGGAATACACACACATAAGCTCAAGTTGAAAATTAAAAACAACAATTCTTTCATGAGACAAAGCATCTACATGGGCAATTAACTGAAATAAAACTGCAAAAACATAAGCTCTGAAGTCTCTGGCTCCTCCTTCATCAGGCCAGTCACCTGATCTCCAGTTCATGCCTCCCTTTCCTGCCTAAGAGTCACCAATGAAGGCAGCAGGTCTTGGGAGCATAAGAAAGAAGGAAGCACACTGAGAGAGCAGAGGGAGCGGGTGACCTGAACAGAGAATGGGATGCCCAAGATAGGAAAGGAAGAGACTTCTCATCACAATAATAGTCAAGATGGACCACGGAACTTGGAAATAATGTCATACAGCACAGCAAAAAATACATGGGTTACAGAGTAGGAAGATATTTTCTGATGAAGTTAGTTTTCCAGAATATAAATTACTCCTTTAAGGAAAATTAGGGAAGACGAGATCCAGAGTTAGAGGGTATTCCAATCTTATAAGGAAGGGCACAGACCAGTGGCTAAAGATATTCTTCCTCATTTTGATTGTAGCATGGTCTAAATAAGTAATAAAAAATTAAGACATATGGGGAAGGGTATAGCTCAGAGATAGAGCGCATGCCTAGCATGCACAAGGTCCTGGGTTCAATCCCCAGAACCTCCATTAAATGAATAAAACCTAACTAAACCCCCCAAATTAAGGCATAAAAGTGAATGAAATAAAACATCTTGATAAGCATAATAAATAATTAAAAAGAAAGAAAGTAGAACATGATTTAGTAGAAATGGCAACACTAATTTCATATAAATGGGAATTACGTTTAGGGGGATTAACAATGTTTAGGTAGGTGATTCTCTTCAGGGGTAACAGAGAAATGACCCAGGAGCACCTTCACCCGAGCTCACAGAATATAGTTCTCTACATTATGTGAGCGAGAACAGCCAATACTTTGGCAACTTGTGTTGTATTGGTTGATAAACTTGCTTTTGGGGTCCTTGAAACTTTATCAAATGCCAGTGCCATTTAGAGATGTAAATAAATAAAAAAAAAACACTGGATGGATGAATGTTTATCTAGGAATGATAATGCTCCATCATGTCCGAGAAACTGAAGCCTGTGGCACCAGCAAACTAGCATCCTCTCTTCTGTATGATCTACTTGGTGCAGAATCAGGAAATGGGCTTTAAAATAATCCATTTGAACTACAAAATGCAAAAAAAAAAAAAAGTTCACTCATCTTATACTTGTGTATTCTAATTCATCAGACCTTGAATTCACGAAGCTGTCCATAGACGGTACCACAAAGCATTTCCCCCTTACATCAGCTATGCCAACTACAGAAAGGAGAGAGAAATAAACCACAAGCATATCATCAAATAATCAAAGAGCAAGTTGTCCTGCTTTCCCAATTTCATTAAATCTAGAGATCTCTAAGGCTGATGATGCTGAACAGGTATAAACTATAGACTTATAGGACTAGAAAGACTTTACAAACTGTCTTACAAAATGACCACCTTTCACAGATAAAGACACAGATTCCCCCCAAAGGTGAAGGGCCTTGTACAACATCACACAATAATTTAACAGCAATCAACACAAGATTTCTAGTCTTCTGACTGCCAGGTCACCCTATTACCACTACAAAACATCGTTTTTTCAGTGAGAAATGTCTAATTTAATGTTTCCTTTATGTATCTGGTCACAGAATGTCCCCACTGACCATAGCAAAGGAAGCTGGTGGCGGTTAAAATAAATAGCACATTCTCTAAAGATGTTATCTTTCTGTGCAATGCATTTTTATCTAATCTGACAGGTCATTTTTCACCTTGTGCATAAAACATATCTTAGGATTAATTCTTAAAAAAAACCTTGAAAGTCATCATTTTCCAGCATGACCTGTGCCACCAAAATCCTGATATGTATATTTTAAGTAATATTTTACAGAATGGTAGTGACTTTTTCCAGCTAAAAGCCACAGGCTTTTCACAGATAACAATGTTGGTTAAATGGGACTTTTATAGTCTGGCATAAGAGACTCCGACACATCCAGGTTGTAACAGCTAAAACACAGCCAGGTAGTAAATCAAACCACATCTCAAAAAAATCTAGATACATTTTTTAAGACAGAAGTAAAAATAAAATATATATAAGAATAGCTAATGTTTATTAAGCTTACATCCTGCACAAAATGAATCATAGACCTAAATGTAAAATGCAAGATACACAATTCATAAAAGATAACATAGGAGAAAACCTAGATGACCTTGGGTATGACAATGACCTTTTAGATATAACACCAAAGGTACAACCTATGAAAGAAATAATTGACAAGCTGGGCTTTATTAACATTAAAATCTTCTGTTACAAAAGGTAATGCCAAGAGAATGAGAAGACAAGCCACAGACTGAGAAAAAATATTTGCAAAAGATACATTTGATAAAGTACTGTTATTCAAAATATACAAAGAACCTATAAAGCTCAACAATAAGAAAACAAACAACCCAATTTAAAAAATTTTTAGAATGGCCAAAATCCAAAACACTGACAACACCAAATGCTGGCGAGGATGTGGAGCAACAGGAACTCTGGTTCATTGCTGGTGGGAATGCAAAATGGTATAGATACTCTGGAAGACAGTTTTGTGTTTTCTTACAAAAGTAAACATTCTCTTATAGAATACAGACATAGTGGTTTTTGGTGTTTACCCACAGGAGTTGGAAACTTATGACCATACAAAACCCTGCAAATGGATGTTTATAGCAATCTTACTCTTAATTGCCAAAACTTGGAAGCAATCAAGATGCCCTTCAGTAGGTGAATGGATAAAAAAAACTATAGACAATAGAATATGATTCAGTACTAAAAAGAAATGGGCTATCAAGCCATGAAAAGACATGGAGGAATCCTATGTACATTTCACTAAATGAAAAAAGCCAATCTGAAAAAGCTACATACTGCATGATTCCAACACTATGACATTCTGGAAAAGGCAAAACTATGAAAACAGTAAAAATATCAGTGATTTCAGGGGTGATATGGGGGTGATGGATGAATAGGTGGAGAACAGAGGGTTTTAGGGCAATGAAAATACTCTGTATGACACCATAATGATGGATACATGTTATTATACATTCATCCAAAGTCACAGGAAAATACACCACTAAGAGTGAACCTTATATAAACTGGAGACTTTGAATAATTATGATAAGTCAGTGTAGGTTCATCAATTGTAACAAATGTACCGCTCTGGCAGTGAATGTTGATAATGGGGATTATGCATGTGGCGGGGGCAGATGGTAAACAGGAAATCTCTATCTTCTCTTAATTTTTCTGTGAACGTAAAATTTCTCTAAAAAATTGTCTTTTTAGAAAAACAGATAATGATGATACTTTGCAGTGTTTTGAGGATTAGATGTAGTAGATGTAGGTCAAGTGCTGAAATACATTCAGTAAGTGCTCAATAAGTGGTGGCCATTATTTTACCATTATTTTTATTTATGCAACTGTTTTTATTCCAACTGGTACAATTTAAGTTCCTTGAGGAAAAGCACTATATTTTATTTCCAGGATGTGCTGGAAGTTGACATGTGATAAACGATAAAAGTTTGCTGTAATAATTCATTCTTAATCAAACTAAATTGCCCCTAAATGTCTATTTGCAGAAAAAAACGGGTTATTTCAACTCAGATGTAGAATGTACACTGCTTTGCTGTGCCAAGATCAAAGATACATTTGTTTTAAAACTAAGATAAAGCCTAACATATAAAGACTGTATTTAATTCTCTAATTAAGTAAAGGTAGCCCTAATCTCTTCTGCATCATAATTACTGAGACTGTTGATGCTTCCTTGCTGTGACCCTGGTAATAATGATCTGTTATTTCATTGGAGAAATTTCCAAAGGAAGAGGTTGTGCTGGGTAACGTAGCGTGTAACTCTCTTATGGCTTCCTTTTTTCCCATGACCCTTATTTCCTTATTCCAGATATTCTGTCTAAGTCATTTCTAAATATTGTAGGGAACGGATTTACAGAGTCATACAGTTTAAGAGCTGCATGGGATCTGAGCAATCACACTTCATTTTGCAGGTAACTGAGATAAAAAACAATGAAGGACTGAAGGTCACACAGTGAGGAACCATTTCTGCAATGGAATCAAAACTAATATTTTGGTTGTTAAAACCAAGACAACAGGATCCAAATGAAGTCACTGGTGCTAAGCCCCATGTCACCAAACTGAGACTTAATACCTAACTTAGTTTCAGTCTCTCTCAGGATGGAATCTTAAACCTAGAATGCCTTGGTAAGAGAATATGTCTGAAAGATCCCTACTGTCCCCTAATAGGAAAGATGATCTGGACACAAACAAAGTGCTCTTTGCTGTATAATTCCTTGTCCCCTGGTCCCCCGCCCTTTCTGCCTATAAAAGTCTTCCATTTTGTCCAGCACCTTGGACTGTCTTTTTATCCGCTAGCTAGATGGGATGCTGCCAAATTCATGAATGAAACCTTTGGATAAAGCCAATAAGATCTTTAAAATTTTCTCAGTTGAATTTTAACATCATTTGTTTAAAAAAAAACAAACACACAACTCTTTAGGGAAATAAAGAAATATAAGTTATAAAGATAGTCCCATAAAACCATCACAGGGAAAAAAAAAAAACACCCAAAACCTCTCTCTGCTGATCTGGAAATCGTAGTGGCAGCAAAATATGAAACAATGAAAAATAAGGACAATGAATCAGCCCACAGATTAAATGTAAATTTCCACTAATATAAAAATACAAGAAAAAAGGATTTTTGCTCCCCCCCCCACCCCCCGCCTCAGAAAGCATGTGAATGTCCCAATGTGAAGCAGTGGGCATTCTGCTGTCTTTTAAGTGGCCTTTCTTCTTCCCACACATTTCCGTTCTAATCCTGCATCTTTCTTCTATTTGAAAACCAAAGCTAACTCAGAACAAGCCACACACTTGGATGTGCTGACGTCAATCAGGATCCCTCGCAGAGCCTGGCATCCTCTTTGCCTTGCTTACCCTTTTCTTTCTTAATCCTTTCCAATCTGAGTCCACTGATTTTTTTTTTTTTCTAAGCAATTAATTTCTTGGCCAGGGCGCGGGGTCCACAGGTTGGATGACTGGCAGCGAGCGGATCGGCTCCACCTGTCGGTGGCTGATAACGGCCTCCCTGGGGCCCCGGGTGCTGTCCCCACGCACAGAAAAGCCGGCAGCCTCATCCATCTGCAGGCAGGCCGGCAAAAAAGGCCTGGCAGCTCACGTTGTTATTCAACAGGAACAACGGGCTACAGACAGCACATTCAGAGGCACAGCAGGGAAGCTTTGGGAGGGGTGCAGTGGTCCCACAGTGAGTGACGTTTCCTCCAAAGCCCATGGTATTTTTTCCCTCTTTGGGAAAAAGTAAGAAAAAAAAAAAAAAAAAAAAAAAAAAGAAATGACTGGATGGGGAAACGGGAATTTTGTGACAGTTCTAGGGAGAGGACTGGTAATTCCTGACTGTCCTTGGCTTCACACTTTAGAAAAGAAAGATGAGGGAAGGGGGCAGTTATAATAATTATAATTTAGTTGCAATGTAAATAAATAAACACAGAAATGGCAGGGCTGATGTCAGAGCCTCTGGAAAGATGTGGTTGAACTCGTGGGTTTTTCTTGGAAAGTAAATAACAGCATTTGTTGTTCTATTAAGGGCACCAAAATGCCGATGACACTTCAACAGAAGGGGGAGCTAGACATGCGTTTGGGGTAGGTGGGGTGGAGATAAAGTGAAAATCACTTTAACTATAAAACAGACATTCCACAGGCTATGGACAGTCAGGACAAAGATTTTCAAATCAGAAAGATTTTTTTAATGTTTTATTAAGTTACTTATAATTAGCAAATATTTCAGATTTAAGTAAATGGTTGAAGCATAATATTTGGAGGGAGTATCCGAAGCCTTAAAAAGCAAAAGTTTTGTGACTTTCTTGTCTCATTATTTTGTTCCCTCAGACACCATTTAGGGACAAGTTAGCCTCATCCGAACGTACCATCCCACCCTTGCCAAAAGCAGTATCTTCTACTTTGATGCATGAAGTTGATGCTTTAGGAAGAAGCAGACTTCAATGTATTAAGTTAGATTCCCCCACTTTCCTCCTTATATATCTTTTTTCTTTCTGTCCCCCACTCCTCTCCCCTCTCCCCAGAACTCAGCAAATATAAGTCCTCTTCTAAGAGACAAGCACATCCCAGGCCTTTTTGAATCCAAGCTTCTGGTAACAGCCTGTCCTCAAGGATGCCCCAGACCCTCTAGCATTGCTGGGACCATTGACATGTATCCAAATTCCTCCCTTGATATTTTTATCTACTTCAGAAGACCATCTATATGGAGATTTGAGAATCCCTAATGGGCAAGGAATTTAAATGCATATTTGCTAATAATCATATAAAATGACTTCTTCATCCCTTTCACAGCTGATGGTTAGAAGATGACTGTATTTCAATAGCCTTTCTTTTCTACTTATGCTTAGGACTAACACCATCTACTGGAAAGAGTCTGAGGTGAAACAATCAGAACGGACAATTAAATTTGTCTAAACAGCACCAACATTTCTGGACTTTAAGTGTAAAAACAGACTGAAGATGCAATCAGTCACATTCATACTATGGCGTAGGGTGGTGAGGGACAGGTATTTTGGGCGATACAGCAATAAATAACTAATTGACATATACAATGGATTATTTGCATAGTAGACATACCTTTTCACAGTCACAGTAACTGACAAGACTCCGGTGTCTGTAAATACAGCTTTATTTTTAAAATCTGTGATTCAATTTGATTTTTCCTTCTCAGTGTCCAATTCTGTTCTTGACAGAAAATATAATCTGGTCACTTCCAAGTTGTTCTTCTACCCAATTTCTCTGTCAGTCCATCTCTACACCTTATTTTGTTTTTGATTTTTGCATTCCAATCTAAGGTCTGATTTCCACAATTCTCAAACAGTCAGGCGAAAGTTCTGCCCTTTCCCCACCTTTTCCTGGAGGGCGGAGAGAGGGAGGCATCAGGGTTCGGGGAAATGAATGTATCAGTGCACAGGGGTAGCCCATAGGCACAAGTCTTTCACTGTAGATGGTAATTGCTTTGGCTGAGATTCTGCCCTCACCTGCAGCGCTGTAGGAAAGATCAGGCCTGATGTGGTCCCCAAGTAGATGACACTGTAAAACAACAACAACAACAACAACAACAAACAAACAAACAAACAAATTCCCCAAAGCAGGTAGGAGCATGGGAGGAGTCAGGAAAGAAAATAAATGAAGTTTGTTTTTTCTGGTCACGAATAAACAGGTTAAGACCAAGCTTGATGTCTGAGAACTTCTGGGGCCTGTGGCTTCCCAGCTGATTCAGGCTGGACTGATGGTGGCAATAAAGTTGTCACTAAAGGATTTCTGCAAAGAAAAGGCAGCAGCTGCTTCTCCTGGTCAGAAATTAGGCTGTGGACCTATGGAGAAACTAGGCTCCTATCTTACTGCACTTCTCCACTTAGTGTTCATGGAGTCCTTACTGATATAAAAAAATGTATGCTGTTGCCTCAGATTCTGGGTCTTCAGATTCTGGGGAAGTTATTTTTCTGTGAGCTTTCTTTGTACCTTTTTTCCAAATCTTAAAAAAAAAAAAATTCTGAAATGCCTGTTTACTTTGCTTTTTCCAGACAATCAGCACATTAGTTTTGACCTTGTAATACCCAGGCAAATGTTCTGAGAATGAATAGAGCATCTAAGCTGAACAGAGCTGCGGGAGATGGGCAGAATCAGCACGGGCGTAGAGTATCTTAGCGAGTTCCTTGGCCAAACAAACCTCTGCTATTAACTTGACCACAGCCCTTATCTGTCTTCTCTTTAGCATGGCAGGGCCGAGATCTGGCTAATAGAGCATTTTATTTCAGTGTTTCACTGAGCTGATTTAATTGATTCTAATTACAAAGGTCATATTCAATCATAGCAGTCACTGTGCTTTTCACATCATAAATGGATGCAGAATTTGTCTTCCTTTGTGACACGGCTTGCACATATGCTCCATTTTGCTGGGTGAGTAAACAGTTAAATGTCTTGCAGTTTGCTTTGCCACCCAGGGTTAGAAAGAAAACAGGTCATTTATCCTCAAAAGCTCCCAGGAGACTTGAAGGAGGGTGTGCTGCTTTTAAACAGAATTCTGTAGCAAAGCACACAGTCATTTTAAAGCTTGTGACGTATTTTTAAGATTATTCATGTCCTATCTGTCAGTCCCTACCTTCTGACTTTATCTTTTTCTGGTTTCCAACAGCGAAGTCCAGGTTGACTCAACACTGCCCCCAAGTGTCATTTCAGAACATAGGCCCAGCGAGAAAGTGGGAAGACAAAGAGCCGCTCAGCAGAAAAAAAGAAACACATTATCAAAGTTCATCTATTTCTTGAATTGTTCCCCCCTGTTGCTATTTAAAGAGAATATCTCATGTAATAAAATAAACTGGACAAATACCGTTGGAGAGGCTTCTTTCTGCAAAGTCCTGTGCTATGGGTAGTGGCTACAAAGAAAAGACCATACAAGCCTTTCAAGGCTTTTTTTTTTTTTTTTAATAAATTTTTATTTATTTATGTATTTATTTTACAATATCATATTTTTAATTGAAGTATAGTTGATGTACAATATTGTATATTACAGGCATACAATACAGCAATTCACAATTTTTAAAGGTTATACTCCATTTATAGTTATTATAAAATATTGGTATATTCCCCATGTTGTGCAAAACATCCTTGTAGATTATTTTATACCGATAGTTTGTACCTCTTAATCCTCCACCCCCATCCTGCCTCTCTCCCTCCCCTCTCCCCACTGGTAGCTACTAGCTCCTTCTCTACACCTGTGAGTCTGTTTCTTTTCTGTTATATCCGCTAGTTTGTTGCATATTTTTAGACTCCACATGTAAGTGATCTCTTACAGTATCTGTCTCTTTCTGTATGACTTATTTCACTTAGCATTATGCCTTCCAAGTCCATCCATGCTGTACATGAGAAACTAATAAAACATTTTAAATCAACTGTACCTCAATTAAAAAGCAAACAGCAACCAACCAACCCATTTAAAATATGGGCAGAAAAACTGAATAGACATTTTTTCCAAAAGAGGAAATGCAGATGGCCAGGAACAGGAAAAGGTGCTCAACATCACTAATAACAGGGAAATGCAAATCAAAACCACAGTGAGATACCATCTCACATCTGTCAGAATGGCCATCATCAATAAGAACAAGGCTTTAAAAAAAAATTAGAGAAACAAGAATAGATTAAAGGTTAAATGAAAATGACTAACAGATGTCACCAGAATGTACTGATGAACTGTTTAAATAATGGCAAAACAATCTAATCAGTGTAGCTGATTTTTTTAATGCAATATACTATAAACTGTACCACCCCCAATGATGTGCTAAATTTCCCTGAGCACTTCCCTCTGACACCTGAAAAGAGCATCTCCTTATCCTGGCCTCCTCTTTTTTCCTTCTCCAGATTCAGGTTCAAGAATGACAGAGGTGGGTTCTTGTGATTTGAGTCATTCTGTCATCTCTAATCACAAAATGCCAGCTCAGAAAGTGGCAGGAATGTGGAAGAACTGACCTGCTTGGGCTCTGTCAATTAGTAAAGAGAAAAATCCACACAAAAGCAGGAGAAACAATGATACGTAAAGGAGTTCCCTTTGGAGAGACATATTTGGAGAACCCAACCTTACCCATGAAATGTGTGCCCTGAGTCACATATAAATTGATTGCTTGGAATCCAAACAATTTTCTGCCCCCAAAGTACTGTTATTTATGGTCCCAGGTGAGGAAACAACCATTTATTTCATCCATAACAATATTGGTGGAGTTGATGTCAAAGAACAAAGATAAAAAAAGAGGAGGGGGAGGGAGAAGTTCATATTGCCTTGAGTACAAGACCAGCCTTAAAAAAAAAAAAATACTTGGCCCTTGGCATTGGTTTTCCCTACCTCCTCCTTGAACCTTTCTCCATGCTGTCCTGAGCACCTCCCTGTTGCTCTTACCCTTTCTTCCAAAGGGACTCAGACTCCAAAATTATTTCCTACACTCCTCCTAATCAAAATAATCATTCCCTGGGCACATTTGGTCTCCGTTAGGCATTAGGATCTGTGGAAATTGCTTCAACTAATTAACTTTACAGTGATAGTTCTTCAGCATCCCAGAAATAGCCCCATTTTTTCCCCCCTAAATGCATTTCTAAATGGGTGGAACATTTGAAACATCAGAGTTTCTCAAAGCAAAATGAGAAAGGAAGCTTTGTAGATCTGTCTTGCCTGTGCTACTTCTGCCTGTTTTGGTCACATTCTTGGTCCTTTACTTCTGAAACATGTAAAAATGTGGGCCATCTTCATGACTAGGCAGCAGTAGTAGGTGGTGAAGTGGTGGCCCTGAAGACACAACTTGGCCTTGGTCACTGGCCTTGAAAACACACACTAGACCTGGGTCATTGGCAGAGATGGCAACACTGGGCCTGTGTCACTGGACCTGAAAACACACACTTGGCATTGGTCACTGGCCCTGAAGACACACACTTGGCCTGTGTCACCTGGGGTGGGGGTGCCATGGCAGCATCTTCTCTGAAGGAATGAGTTGCTTCTTAGTTAGATGCTACTTCAATCTCCTAGACTCCAAAAGCCTCACTGGATTGATACAACTTTTCAACCTGAAATGCTATATATTTAGGTTTCTCTTCAAATCCTTTCTATAGCTTCATTGGATGACTACCATCAGAATGAGTGAAGGGAACACACGGAAAAGCAAGCTTCCTTAGTGATTCATTGGGACCAGTCCGTATTTAATCACAGCTCTTAGCTCAGACTATGTAATTTAAACTTCACTAATCGTCTTTGTGATTTGTCAGCCACATCTACAGGCTGTCTTTGAACTAAGAACCTCGCTTATCTTTGGAATTAAGCAGGCAGCCTTAGCCTCAGGCCTTCAATTTGGTGTGAGTCATTTAATGGCTAAATCAAACCATGTGTCAGGGAGCAAACTGGCTTCCCTGGACCTCAGTCTCTGATAATAATGATAATCCAGACAATTCTGCTCTAACTTCTTTGGGCTATTTCCCCAGTACCTTGACATGTTAATTTCCATAAACATATTTGAGGTCTAATGTACACAAATCACTTTTGGTAGTGGTGTAGAAGAATATGTTTTGACAGTTAATACACTTTTTGGAAAGAAATATGTAATCAAAAGGTAATAGTTGGCCTTCCTCAAATCACATATTTTGGGTGATTCTGCTAATGACTGTTCACTAGAAGAACACATCATACTCATTCATGGTCTTCAGCAGAGTTAGAATGGTGATTTTATATGAAAATTACAATTTCCCCAACTACATTTTCATCTTGAAGATCTGCCTTCAACTCTGACTGTGAATAGGGTTACTCAACTAAAAAGAAGTTGTATTTGCTTAAATATTAATAGGAAGGCAAGTCATCAAATTCTGATGGATTTCTTAGGGAAATATAAATAACATTTACATACTCAGACGGCTCAAATCAAGTTTAGATGGAAAGAATGTACTTGTAGTTCTGAAAGAAGGTTTTAGCACCGTAATTTATCTTTTTGGAAAAACCTAATGCTAATGCTCATAAAATATAAGTCCAATTTGATCTGAAGCAGCAGGAATGATTTGAAATTAAGTCACTTCTCATAATTCAATATCATGTTCATCCATATAAATGAGAATTTTTGAATTTTCATTACTTCTTTGTCAATCTGACTTAACATCATCTCAATTCTGTGTCAGAGTTAACTGAAAAGCTGAAAAACTCTAGGCTGAATGCTATTCTATAAAATGCTAAAATATCAATTCACTGTGCATGTGTGGTGGGAGAGGAAGAAAATTAGACATTTGTGCCTCATATGATACTTTGCATAATGGATAAAGTTTGGATAATTATTTATCATGATGATGAAAATAATTAAATCAACCATCACATAATTTTCAGCCATGCGGAAGTTATTAAACTTTCAAAAGAAGACTTAAGGTTGTCCTTAAGGAGAAATGTTGGGAAGAAAGGATCACCTGGGATTTGACTTGGAAATTAAACACTGGCAAATAACTTATGTGACATTTGTGGAATTCACAGGACACTCAAACGAAACAAACCAGTGACTTTGTGTAGACATAGTTGCTCAACAAGTCTCACTTTTGAAAATTTTCCTCTTGCTTTTGATGTTCTCCTAGTGGAACAATGAAATGCCTACTGTGTGTACTTACAAGCTATACTGAATAGCAAAGTTTTCACTCTAGAAATTTATGGAAATCACTGTAGAGGCAAGTAGACAGAACACTGCTTATGATTTTATTTTTGCAGATTTGGTCTTCCTGAAAATGAGGTTCATGTTCCATCACCAATTGTCCAAGTATTTTTCTAGAGTGAAACTTTTGGGATGATTCCCTCTCATCATTCTGAAACCTGCAATTTTTATATGTTACATTCATTTTCACCTTGTGATAACAATTGCATCTCAATTGCTGTGAAGAGTTAGCAACGTATTGTATATCTGCCTTTTGTGAATTCTGCAAAGCCAGGAAATCATCAGTGGCGTTTCCCCACAATTTCATGTTTCAGTCAAATCAATTGTGTGGGAAATCAACCAGTCTGGCAACATTGCTAAAGGGTATAGTCCAAACTCTATATGCTTTAAAAAATAAATAAATAAACTTATTATTTTAGAATCATTTTAGATTTATAAAAAAACTTTGGAGATGGTACAGAGTTCCCATGTGCCCCACACTCAGTCTCCCTTATTATTAACATCTTATATTACTACAGTATGTTTGTCAGAGTTAATGAACCAATACTGAAACATTATTATTATTATGTAAATTCCATATTCAGATTTCCATAGTGCGTACCTAATGTCCTTCTCTGTTATACGGTCCTGTCCAGGATAGCACGTTATATTTAGTTCTCTTGTTTCCCTAGACTCTTCTGAACTGGGACAGTCTTTTTTAGACTTTCCCAATTTTTGATGACTTTGACAGTTTTGAGGAATACTTCATGGCTGGGTGTTTGTAGACTGTCCTTCAATCTGAGTTTTTCTGCTGTTACTCTTGTGATGAAATGTGTTATGGGTTTTTGGGAGGAAGGCATCAGCGATACAGGGCCATTCTATCAACATGACTTATCCTTGCTCTTCACCATGATCAGGTGCCTAATGTAGAATTTGTCAGGTTTCTCCACTAAAAAGATGCTCTGTTCCCCTTTGACCATTTATAAGGAAGTCGCTGTGTGCAGCCCACACATAGAGGATAGAAAGCTATCCTCCACCTCCCTGAGAATGGACTTTCTACATAAATTAGTTGTACTTCTGCATGGGAAATTTGTGTATTCTCCCCCATCTATTTATTTATTCAGTCATTTATTTATATCAGTACAGGTATTTACTTTCTACTTCGGGTTCTAACTCAATACTATGCTATGTATTTTGTTCAGATTCTCCAGGCTTTGTCCATTGGGGGGCTCCTTCAGTTGACTCCTGTGTGCCTTCAACACAACCCCATCAATGTGTTTTATTTTTTCTTTTCTTGTATTAGTGTTGTGTTTACTTTCTCATATTTACAGATTTTCCAAAGTCCCTTCTGTCATTGATTTCTATTTATATTCCATTTTGTTCTGAGATATACTTTGCATAATTTCATTTCATTTAAAGGTGCAGAGGTTTGTTTTATGGTCTAACATACGGTCTTTCCTGGAGAATGTTCCACACACACTTTAGGAAGAATTTGTATTCTGCTGTCCTGTCCAGTGGTCTATAGATGCCTTTTGGTCTAGATGATTTGTAGTGTCATCCGGTCTTCTGTTTCCTTGCTGATCTTCCATCCATTATTGAAAAGTCCTCAACTCTTCTTCTTATTCTTATTTTACACACAAAATATATATGTTTATTGAGATACAGTTGATGCAAAATATTATATAAGTTACAGGTGTACGACACAGTGATTCACGATGGTTAATTGTTTGTGGATTGCGCTTTTGGTCGTGTTTCTAAAAATTCATTACCAAACCCAAGTCACCTAGCTTCTTCTCCTATGTCTCTTCTAGAAGTTTCATAGTTTTCTATTTTACATATAGAGCTGTGATCCACTTTTTGTTCATTTTTTTGTAAGTTCTGTGTCTAGGTTTTTTTTTTTTTTTTTTTTTTTTTTTGCACACAGGTATCCATTGCAAAAAAAAAAATCATTCTCTTGTGGAAAAGACTATTATTTTTCCTTAAATTACATATGGAAGTGTAATTCTTCTAGGATCATATTTTGAAAATACTGTCTCTTTTTGCATTGAATTGCCTTTGCATCATTGTCAAAACTCAGTTGACTGTTTTTTCATAATTGCTACTTGGAAAACTGAATATGCACATGCAAAAGAATGAAATTGGATCTTTATCTTTATCATATACAAAAATGAATTCAAAAGGGATCAAAGACCTAAACGTAGGCATTGAAACTATGAAACTCTTAGAAAAAAAAATGAGAGAAAATCTTCATGACATTAAATTCAGCAGTGAGTTCTTAAAGATGACATCAAAAGCATAGGCAACAATGGAAAAGAAGATAAATTGGATGTCATCAAAATTAAAAATTTTGTGCATCAAAGGACACTATTAAGAGAGTGAAAAGAAAACCGGTAGAATGCGAGAGGATATTTGCAAATCATATATTTGATAAGGGATTAATATTCACTGTATATGAAGAAGTCTAACAAGGCAACAACAACAACAACCAAACAGCCAATTCAAAATAGGCAAAGGACTTGAATAGACATTCCTTCAAAAAAAAAATACACACCTGTCCAATATGCATAGAAAAAAATGCTCAGTGTCACTAATCATTAGGAAAATACAAGCGCAAATCGAAACCACAGTGATATGTCGCTTCATATTAGCATGCATATTATATATAATCACAGGAGAAACTGGAGCCCTTGTGTATTGCTGGTGGGAGTGTAAAATGGCGTCGCCACCATGGAAACCAATTAGTTCCTCAAAAAGTCAAATGCATAATTAATGTACAATCAAGCAATTTTACTCCTCGGTAAATGACCAAAATAATTAAAGCTGGACTCAAACAGATACTGTACACTAGTGTTCATAGCAGCACACTTTACAAAAGCCCAATGGCAGAAATGCCCCAAATATCCACCAACTGGTGAATGGATAAACAAAATGTGGTATATCCATACAATGGAATATTATTCAATCTCAAAAGGGAATGAAATTCTGGTACAGGCTACAACGGATGAGCCTTGAAAACATTGTTTCAAGTGAAATAAGCCAGGCACAAAATGACATATATTGTATAAGTCCACTTGTGTGAGGTACCTAGAAAAGGCAAATTCACAGAGACAGAACATAGCATAGAGGGTACCAAGGCCTGGGAAGAGGGGAATTATTGTTTAATGGGTATAGACTTTCTGCTTGGGATGCTGAAAAAATTCTGGAAATGGACAGAGGTGATTTTTGGAACAACAAAGTGAATGTAGTTAATGTCACTGAATTTGATGCTTAAACACAATGAAAATGGTAAAATTTCTACTCTATATTTTGCCACAATAAAAAATAATCTGTGGACTATGTGTGGGTTTATTTTTGGAATCTCTATGCTGTTCCACTGATCTTTCTGTCTATTCTTTCATAAATATCACACTGTCTTGATTACTGGAGCTTAAAAGTAAGGCTTGCAGGGGGGAGGGTATAGCTTTGTGGTAGAGCACATGCTTAGCATGCATGAGGTCCTGGGTTCAATCCCCAGTGCCTCCATAAAAATAAGTAAATAAACATACAGGAACCACACCACAATAAAGGTGTTAAAAATAAATAAGCAAAAACCTAATTACCTCCCCCCCAAAGAGAATAAAATTAAAAAAAAAAAGTCATGCAATCAGGATACATGAATGCTGCAGTGCTGCTCTTTTTCAATATTGTGCCCCAAGTTCTTTTCAGTCACTAATTTCATTTTGCTTTGATTAGATGGTAGGAACAGGGCATTCTCTTCCCTGCAGGCCACCAACTACCCGGAGAATGAAAAGCACATACTCTATGATTCTGTTTGCATAAAGTTCTACAATACCAATGTAGAAAAAGATCAGAGCAGCAATGGGGCGGTGGGGTGAGGATTGACTGGAGGTTGTGGGGTGTAAGTGAACAGTCCATAATGGAATCCTTCCTCACCCCAAATTCTACAATTGGACTGAGACAGGGAAGTCACACGGAAAACAGAAGGAGTACCAGACAAGTAGCATGAGAACTAGGAGAATGTGGCTTCATAAAAGTCAAAACAGGAAATTGTTTTGAAAGGAAGGTGGCCCATCATATCAAAAGCTTCAGACACGTTTTGTGAGGTCAGGACTGAGTGCTGGCCACGAGGTTTAACAATAGGAGGGTTGCTGCAAACTTCGTGAACCCAGTTAAAGCCCTCAGGGTTCAGGAACAAAGCAGGGTGTCTTATGCAAATGTAAACCTGTGATTTCTGAAAATCTGACCGGAAAGCCTGAAGCAACAAAAGCAATTATCAGAAATAATACAGTGTGACTGCCTAGAATATTAGTTTTGATTTCTGAACATGGTTCTGTATGTTGAAAACAACCCACACTCGTCCCCTGTTCTATGCGGTGGCAAGAGAATAAAGAAACAAAGTAGGAAGTGCTGGAAGGAAGGAAGGAAGAAAAAGAAAGAAAGAGAGAGAGAAAAGAAAGATATAGAAGAAGAGGGAGAGAGACAGGGAGAAAGAGAGATGGACAGAAATACAGACAGAGAGACAGAATAAAGTAGGAGAGAAGGAAGGAAGGATGCACCTTTCACTGAACTCAAGGCTGGTAAGTACTACACGTTTCCAGCCAGATCCACTGGAATATTCCTGTTGTAACAAATGTCCCCTTTGTTTAAAATAATAAATGTTCTGTTCAAGTATTTAGGTACACAGGATTACTACTTTTACTCTTCCTAAACCCGTAAGAGGAAAACTCAACACATGTATGTTGTAAGGGAGAGACCAGGTCAAATACTAAAAGGTGCAAAGCTAGTGTTTTAAGTGGAGAGCCCCCTTGTGGCCAAGAATAGCTGCACTTCTATATTAAAAGCAATCACCTAGGAATGAAGAGTAAAAACTGGCCAGACCAGAAGCAGAGAACAGAAGCGCCTTGGCAATTTCCATTTCATTTCCCCCTTGGCCCATTTCCTGGGATGTATTTTGACAACCGTAGGAGAGCAATTTATCATTCAAAATGCAAAAATATTTTTTTCAAAAGTGCCAAATTTAGAAACTATTATTAAAGGCAATTCAATGACATTCTCTTCTGCCTCAGGTCGTGTATATAACAGTAAAGGCAGTAACAAATAATTTTTTAAAAATATATTGACTCTCACAGATGGTGGAACTGGGAAAGGAATCATCAGTCACTCAGAGATTTCCACCAATTTCTGCAACATGGCAAACAAATGAAGATAGGGCGACTCCCTCTTCCATGGCACATGCCCACACAAAGCCCACTGCCTTTTTTTGTTGTTGTTTTAATTTGTTTTCTTTTATTCCCATTTCCCACTCCCTGTCTTCTTTCCCCACATGAGCATAAGAGCATCACTCTCAAAACAATCAGATAACCAATCACATCTGAGGGAATCATTCAACCCTGTGGCCAAGACTGTTCCTTGCATCTTAATACTATATATATGTTCTTGCAAAATATGTTTTGTTGTTTTGAGTGCATGTGTTTTGTTCTTTTTTTCTTCATTGTAAATTGAAGTAAATTTTACGTATAGTAAATGCAGATTGTAAATGTAATTTTTACAAATTTCTTGTAAGCAGCATATATGTTTGTTGCTTAAATTATTTTAGCAGCTCTGTATTCCCTGCATAAAGCATAATTACTAAAACCATTCACTATATTTGAGTCAAAATAGCTCATTAAAAAAAAATCCTTAATAAAATTGGCCACAAGATGTCCCCACTGCTTTTGAAGATATATTCTACATGTCTCTTGACTGACTTTTTTCATTTCAATTGATTTACTTTGAGGATGTTAGCCAGGCACTGTTTAATGAGATTTTTGTTCTAAATCTGGTTTCAAAATGTTATGCCCTTAAGCAATCAGGTACCAAATGTTCAGAATGGTAGACATTTTCAAAGCAGGGTTAAAGGAATATTCCCAAATGGAAATCGTGCATTTATCTTTAAAAGGTCCATATTAAAGGATGATTTTTCTTAAATTGTGGGAGCCTTTTGTGGCCACTTTGAATTAGTAAGTTATCAGAAAATGTTACTACTTTAATATGGAATTTACAGCAATAATTACTCTCTGCAAAAGCTAATTAGAAGTGAAGAATTAAAACATGTTCTAATTCTATAATGAAAAAGAATATGAAAAGGAATATATATATATGTATGTAACTGAATCACGATGCTGTACACCAGAAATTAACACAATACTGTAAACCGACTATACATCAATTGAGAGAGAGAAAAAAAGAAAGAAAAAGAAAGAAAGAAAGAAAGAAAGAAAGAAAGAAAGAAAGAAAGAAAGAAAGAAAGAAAGAGAAAGAAAGGAAAGAGTCCTATTAATGTCTCCTTGCAAGATACGAGAGCGATACAAATGTTGCATTTGTTTTATTTATAAACACCTGCTCCATGGAATGCTGAGTGAGTCGAGACTGGAATTAGGGAGACTCCACTTAGTTTTACCAATCAAGTCTAAATTGTGGCTGCTCCAGGCTACCTGCGAGAATCCATTCTCTTCCTTACCGGTGTCTTACAAACACCTGAATCATGACAGGTGGCCTAAAAGAAATACTTTGTTGCTTCGAGGATTCTTTAAGTGGAGTGTTCTGAATATAACTTCGAAACCTACTGCATATAGGAGTTGGAAGAGAAAAACAAAACACTAGACTGACCGGGAAAATTCTAAAGGCAAATAGATTTTATGCACTCCTGAAGCAGGATCCAGTTTATAATCAAGACTCATTTGTTGTTGTTGTTGTTGACCTAGAAGTTTTCTTTTCATTGCTTTTGAGTTAATTACTGATTAAAAGTGTCATTACAGAAACATAGTTACATGTTAAGCCTGAGTCTCACTTTTGCAATGGAAGAGATTGCAGAGAAAAATGTCTGTCTTTTAATCCATTCATGAGCAGTGTTATGTGTTAAATTGTTCCCCCTAAAATTCATATGTTGAAGACCTAACCCCCGGAACCCCAGACAGCGACCTTATTTGGAAATAGGCTGGTTACAGATGTAATTAGTTAAGATGAGGTTGTGTTGGAGTAAGGTGGGTTCTTACTCCAGTGTGACTGGCGTTCTTATAAAAAGGGGGACACGTGGACACAGATTGGCACACACGGAGATTGCCAGGTGGAGACTGGAGGGATCCTGCCACCAGCCAAGGAACTATCAGAAGTTGGAGAAAGACCTGGAACAGATTCTTTCCTGGTGTCCTCAGAAGGAACCAGTCCTGCTGACACCTTTATCTCAGGCTTCTGAACTCCAGAACTGTGAAATAATCTGTTCCTGCTCGTTAAACTGCCCAGTTGGTATTACTCTGTTATGGCCACCCTGGCAAACTAATACAGACAGTAATTGCCTTGAGGAAGTGATTAATGTTAATAAAAACATACACAGAACACCAATGGATTATTTTGCTAATTGTTTTTCTTTTTATTGATATTAATCTTCACTTAGTATTTAGCTATTATGTAGTCATGATTTGAATTTATTATTTCCTTGGGAAACATACATTAGATAGTTTTCTCAAGAGTCATGAGTAGATGTGAGTCCAGCTCCACTAAATAATAAAATTTTAGACACATCACATCTCTTCTTACAGATGAAGAAATTAAGGTAGAGAGGTTTACAGAGTAAGTTAAAAAATGGCAAACTTTTCTGTCCCCAAAGAGGTAAAGTGGGGGAACTTGCATATCTCTTCCATTTTGACTCATTGTGTCATAAGAAAAGTTTCAAGATAGAGTTTCCCAGTCACGGAGGGAAACAGACGTATTCTGGGCACTCCTGAAATGTGGGTGTAGGGTAAATGCTGTGACAAGCAGACTATAGATCAAAGAAGACCTGAAAACCCTAAAAGCAAACTTTTCGTAGTGAATCATCCAGCGGCATCTGGGAGCTCCTTACTGCCTTGTCTCCCTACACCTGCTGTCTTTCCCTCCAGTTAAGGGCAAGTTAAACTCTCTCTTGCCCAAGTTACAGTTCCTCTCTTGAGGCTTCCCTTCCATCCTCCTCCACCTCCATTGCTCCCTCTGCTTTACTTTGTTAACTCCTACCTTTCTGTTATGAGCTGAATTGTGGCTCTCCAAAATTTCCAAGTGGAAGTCCCAACCCCCAGTACCTCAGAATGTGACTGGATTTGGAGACAAGGTCTTCAAAGGAGTTAATTAAATGAGGTCATTGGGTGTCCCTGATGGTCATGTGGTCCATTAAGGACGCCCCAACATGGCTGGTGTCCTTGTAAGAAGAAGAGATTCAGATACAGATATACTCAGGGGATGCCACAGGGAGAAGATGGCATCTATGAGCCAAGGAGAGAGACCTCAGAAGATGCCTTGATCTCAGACGTCCAGCCTCCAGAACCAGGAGGAAATGCACTTCTGTTGTGTCAGCCGCCCAACCTGTGGCCCTGGGTTATGGAGGCCCAGGCAAGCTAACACAACTTCCTTGAAGACCCAGTCAAGTTTTAATGACCACGTCATCCCCTACTCACTTCGGACGCGGCATATACTAAACTGGTTTTATTCTTCCCTTGATAGACGCTCTCCCCAATTCCAAGCTTAAGGCCTCCTAAGTGTCCCATTGTTAGTAGAGGTAACTCATGAGAGAAATATAAGATTACACATAAGCACAGCTCAGTTTGTTATTGGACACTGTCTCCAGCTAACATATTTTATGCAGACGTAATTGATGTCAGTTTAATTTTTTTTCTTTTGCCTATTCTGGAGTCTGGAGCTGAGCCTAGAGTCCCAAGTTCTGACTATTATTAGCTGAATTCCTTCCAATGTGTGTTAATTATAGCACCTCTTAATCATAGGGAATTTGATAAACCAATCCATCATCTTTGATGACAGGTGATGGACGATATAAAACCATGCTATTTATCCTCCCACATTCTGTATTTCTATGGCAGCAGGAGTTTTCTGGAAGCCAAGCCTTAATGCAGAGAGATTACTCTCATTTTAAGAGCTTTAGTTACTGTGGCGGAGTCAGGGTTGTATGGCTTTATCCCATAAGGCCTTTCAGTGTCCCTAATCATGGAGGTGTCTGTAAGGGACCAGATGTGCCATCCTGACTTCCAAAAATCTGGCAGTGGCCTTAGTTGTTGTGGGAGGCACAGTAATGGTACTGCAAGGATCTTAATCCTGGAACCTATGAATATATCCCCAAACATGGCAAAAGGGATGTGGCAGGGGTGGTTAAGGATCTTGAGGTGGAGAGATTACTCTGGATGATCCAGGTGGGCCCAATGTAACCACAAGGGTCCTTATAAGTGAAAGAGGAAGGCAGCAGGGTCATGTGACTGATGACATCAGAGTGATGAGGTCAGGAGCCAAAGAGAACAGGAGGCTCTGGGGAGCTGGAAATGCCAGGACAGATTCTCCCTCCAGCCTCCAGGAGCTCAGTCCTGCCTACTCCTTGAGTTCATCCCCATGAGATTTATTTTGGACTCTGACCTAGAGAATTGCATGATCATAAATTTGTGTTCTTTTAAAGCTCTTAGAGTTGTGATAATCTGTTACAGAAGCATACAGCTGTCCAGTAACCTGGTTACTGAGCCTGGTGCCTGAAATTGCAGGGTTTCTACAAGCTGAGCTGGGACAGCACCCGGGACTCCCATAAGTCCCTCCCCACCAGCCCAATCCCCACCCCCCACACTCTGTGGGAAGGCTCTGGGGCCCTGGGAAGACCTTGCAGTTTCTGTCTGTGACTCCTTCTAAAAAGCACTTGAGTAATCTGATCTAATCATCTGATATCTCCACTCACCTAATTTAATCAGGTCAAGTCAAACTGGCTTGTTATCTCCTTGATCTGATTATTCAGCACAGTTGATTGATTAATTTAGTAAATTAATTCATACAGACACATTAATGTCTGTCAATGCCCAAATGAATTACTTTATTTAGAATTTTTTTCAGGTTTTTTTTTTCCCCCAAAAAACTTTAGGTTAAAAGGTTAGGCACCAGACCCATAGTGGACTTTGTAGTTGTCTGATTCTTGGTTGTCTGGGAGGATGAGGGTCTGAGGAGAGCCATTTTTAACTCACACCAGCCTCTGCTGGAAACAGCATCAAAATGGGGGGGGGGGGGGTTAAGGGGAGATCAGGCCCCCAACTCATTATAAAGTCAGAATAGAAGAGCCAGTTCGTGAGACCAAGGGTGGTGAGCCCTAAGATCCTGGATTTCCTCTACTTCAGTGAAGTTTTAAAACTTCTGCTTGGAGTCCATTCTTGGTCAGAGATGCATCTAAACTGAATGTATATGGTAGATGTACCGGAGATATTAACTGAGCCCTCTATCCTGGCCCACCCCACATAGGAGAGGAAGTGCGTGCCTACATGTATGCATGTGCGTGTGCGTGTGTGTGTGATGAAGAGGAGAGGAAGGCTAGCTTTAACTACCAGTGGTACCTGATACCAGCAGGACAGGCAGTGAGTTTTGGGGTGTGTGCCTATCAGTGCCTGTGGGGCCTGGCAGGTCTGAGCTAGGAGGGGACAACTGTGAGCCCATCACTGCCTGCCCTGGGGAGCATATCCAGCCCTCAGCCTCCAGTCTGTGACCTCTGAGCATGTGTTTAGAGATGACGCATGCAAATCTCATAATGCGGTGCCAGGCACAGAGGAGGCCTTCAGTAGATCTCTGCCTGATAGTCACATGTCCTCCTGGCCATCTAGTTTCTCCAGACATAGGCAGTGATGCTCGGATCTTCTAAATGAGGCTTTAGAATTCAAGAATTTCAGAGATACGTGGATCACAACACCTTTGCAAGCCACGTAGTTGTACCTGCAGTTTTCGTAATAGATATACAATGCTCTAAAAGTGCTAGTTTTCAAAAATTACATTTTGGGGGAAATTAGCACTGAAGACAAATTATAGATAAAAATTTAGAAAAAAATTAGTTCTATAGAAATGCAAATAATGATAATAGTTTATTAAGCAATTCCATGAGCTGGGTATGTTCAAAGTGCTTTACAGGTATCAAGCCATTTTACAGCTAAGGAAACTGAGGTTCAGAGAGGTCAGGTAACCTGCCCAAGCTGATCTACCTGTAAGTGGTGAAGCTTGGGATAAAATTCTAAAAGCATATACAACTGACCCTTGAACAACACAGGTTTTGAACTGCGCAGGTCCACTTATATGTGAATTTTTTCACTAAAGACATACTATAGTACCACACGTGAATACAGAGGAATGACTGCAAAGTTGTATGCTGATTTTTGACAGCTTGGAGGCTCAGCACCCCTAAACCCCAAATTGTTCAAGGATCAACTGTATCATAATCACAGTCACAACCATGAAAGCAAGAGAGCAAACAAATGGCTGTATTTGTTATCAATTGCTGTGTAACAACCCCCCACCCCCCAAACTCAGCTGCCAGAAACAACAGACATCATCTCACAGTTTCTGTGGGGCAAGGGTCTGGATGGCTTTGCTGGGTCCTCTCCCTGGGATCTCTCACAAGGTTGCAGTGAGGCTGTCAGTCTGTCTGCAGTCACCCCAAGGCTCCATCTTGTCCATCCACTTCCAGGACCTCAGCTCCTTGCCACGTGGCATCTCCATACATTGCCTGTGTGTCCTGATAATGTGAGAGTTAATGACTGCCCCACCCATCCCAAGAGAGCACCCAAGGCAGAACCCACAGTCTTTTTATGTTCATTTCAGAAGTGACAGACCTTCATTTCTACTGCATTCCCATCATTAGAAACAAACCAATAAGTCTGGCCACAATGAAGGGAAGGCATGACCAGAGGACCAGGAGATCGGGTTCGCCAGGAACATCTTTGAGGCTGCCTGCCCCAAGAGCCTCTGGAGATTGGACAGATCACTATGAGCAGAACAGGTGAACTTGAATCTAAATGGCCAGGGATGTTGTCCCCAAATTTCCCATCACGTTTCCACTACATGGGAATACAGTTGTTTTATCTTTTGT
The DNA here is from genome assembly GCF_036321535.1 of Camelus dromedarius. NCBI lineage: Eukaryota > Metazoa > Chordata > Mammalia > Artiodactyla > Camelidae > Camelus > Camelus dromedarius. The sequence continues at coordinate 14,005,928 of NC_087461.1, forward strand.
TTTCCTCTTTTAAGGAAGTCAGATCATTTTAAGTTTATATATTTCTTAAAATATGGAAAAATAATTCTATGTTTCTACCTTTTCTGAAATATCACCACCATTTGGGAGATTTGTCTGCCTAATTTTCATGTTGAGCCCTGTCTCGTTGGACGATGAGGAAATAACACAGGATGAGATCTTTGCCTCCGTGGCCTCACGCACCTTCCTGGTACCAACTATCTTTTCCTCCTCAGTAATCCCCTCATCCCTGCCATTTCATTGTGTAGCATTAAAACTAGGTCAACCTGCTCTTTCATTATATGTTCCCCAAATATAGCACTGTCAATTCCAGAATGGTTTTTCCTGGCCTGGTCAGTCAATGAGAAAGCCCGAGGAGCCTTGGGGGTTGCCATGGCAACCACCAGAGAAGAAGGGAGATGAGGACACACAGGTTAAATTAGCTGTCTCCTGTCACCCGGGCTGCCTGGGGTGGGGAGTCGGGGAGGGCCTGTTTCTGGAGCCGGGAGCCAGACTGGGATGCTCAATGCATACAGAGCAGCAGGAAAGGACCAGCAAGGCAGCCGCAGATGGAAGCAGGTCAGAGGAGGACAAGGCAGAGCTTGGCCCTTCCTGGGGCTGAGACTCAGGGGCAAGCTTCCGTGCTTGTCAGAAGCCCCCAATTTGCACTTGCTGTTAATTTAACTTCTCCTGTAAACAACTTCTCCTGAACAATGAGGAAGAAGCGTGGGCTAGAAAGAGATGCAGGGGCTGAGGAAACCAGGAACGTGGACCCTGGCCCCACACAGGTCCGATCACACGTGTGTTTCCACGTCCTACAAAATAGACGGTATTTTGTAGCCGTCTGCTTCTCCACATGTCCTCCTTTCTTTCTCTCTCTTCTCTTTATTTTTAACTCAACCTAAATATTTTTTTTCCCTCACAAGATGTTCATTGCCATCTGCTGACCAGGCTCAGTCACTGCAAATAAAACTGCAAACCGGCTAGCCAGGCAAGAGGGTCACTGTGCCCTAATGCTTCTGAATTAATTAAACTAAGACTGATGTCCTTGTTTCAATACGATCATGGTGGTTTTATGACCAGGAAGCAAGAATATTCCAGGATGTCTTGTAGGAGACTGGAAAAATAGGAAAGAAGAACACAGATGTCAAATCACTGAGTTCATGGCAAAAGGACATCACTATTCTGCCTCTTCAGATATGTAGACAAAGGGCAAGTATCACAAACCTCAATATTTCTTTATAAAACGTTAGTTGAGACTATCACCATTTAATGCCTGAAGGAGGAAATGTTATATGTAGACATGATCTGAAATAAAGGGAAAATGAATAAACATGAGTGTCATTAGGACTGACCCTAGTGGGGGCCACGCTGGAGGGTCAGTGACTGAGGACAGAGGCTCGGATGAAGCCACGTGGCCCGCAAGGGTACAGATGGGGGTTCACGTGTGCCCAATATTTAAAATGATAAACCCATCTATCAACTTGTATAAAATTCATGCTATCCTCTCCCCTTGACAAGTATGGCTCCATAATGATGTGGGATGTCAGGCGGGAATTCAGCCCTCAGATCCCTTAATGTGAAGTGGCAGGTGCCAGCCTGCAAAGACACCGAACCTCTGTGTCCCAGCTTTGGCCTCAGCCCCTTCTCTCCTAAGCCCTGGCTCCCTCCTGTCAGGCGAGGTGGCTGCCATGTGTGTCTATCCCAGCTGCACAACCACGTCTCTCCAAGTCCCGGTTCTCAGGCCTCGGGGTACACACTGGAAGCCCACTTGGTCCTCTAGAGGATGGACAGTGCTGACGAGACCAGAGGTAAGAGGCAGGGAGTCATGGCTGGGAGCTGGGATTGGGGGTCTCCACCACAGCTCCCTATACACCCCCATAAAGATCCTTTTCCTGACCCTCCTCGAATTACACCGTTACTGAAAATTATTCATGCCCAAACTCCTTTACAGTCTCCCAATATGACTTCATCCAACGTCTCTACCTGGCTTTCCAGATCTGTGTCATTTGCCCTTTGTTCACCTTTCTGAAGAGGCATTAGGGTGGATGTCATTTAAGATGAACACGATTTGGTCATTTTGAAATGTGTAGAAACATCAAAATCGCTGTGTTGTATGCCAGGAGCTAACAGAGTGTTGCAGGTCAATTTTACTTCAACAAACAAATACGCAAACAAAACTCATAGAAAAAGAGATCAGATTTGTGGTTACCAGAGGCAGGGGTCAGGGAAATGGGTAATTGAATGAAAGGTACAAACTTCCAGTTATAAGATAAATAAGCCCCAGGGATGTAATGCAGAACACGATTACTGTAACACTGCTGTTATATATGAAAGTTGCTAAGAGAGTAAATCCTAAGAGTTCTCTTCAGAAAGAAAAAAGTATTTTGTCTTTACCTTTGATTTTGGACCTATATGAGGGGATGGATGTTCACTAAACTTATTGTGGTCATCATTTTAGGATATAATATATGTAAGTCAAATCATTATGCTGCACACACTATTACACTGAATCAAGAGTGACAAAAGTAATGGCAACTGCTCTTCCTTCTGAGAAGAATTTAATCTCTTTAGGTCTCTCCTATTTAAATTCATCTGGGGTTTATCTAACAGGCATGTGAAACTTCGGAGGTCATTACACAAACCTAGCAAGACACAATCCAGGTTCTCTAGGTGACCCCAGTGATGGCAGAATAATTCTTAGAAGAGCCTGGGGACATAGGACTAACTGGGTCACCCATGTCACCCATGACTCTGGGTAATGAATAATTTTTTTTTCCTATTTATTCATTACAAAATATTTATTGAGACTTTATCAGGCTATTAGGGTAACAATAAATATTATCATCATAGTTGCTAACTTTTGAGGCCATTTATTGTGCATCTAGTTCTGTTCAAGGACCACATACATTATTAACTCATTTAATCATCATGGCAACCCACGAGGCGGGTACTTCTATTATTTTTTCCCAACCCGTAGATGAAGAAAACAAAAGCACAGAAAGGTATTCACAGATGCTGAGGCAATAAATAAAATTAAGTCAAGGCACTTACATCCGAGAAAGTAACAAGTTCTATAGAAGAGCATTTTAAGCTTTTACAGGTCCAAGGATAAAAAGGTCTGTAGCTGGGGGTTAGGATAAGGATGAGCATTTGCCGTAGATATTAAATATCTTAAAGGTAGACTCAGAGATGGCTTGCGGAGGAGAACGGGTGGAGGAGGAGGAGGAAGTCATTCCAAGCAGAAAAAGCTCCAAAATTTTTGTCATGCAAAAACTGGCGTCTGGGTCCCTGTGGAAGCGCCCATGGCCAGTGTCAAGAGATCAGGGTTTCTAGGGATGTCACATTTTGCTAGACTTGCTGCTTCACCTTGAACTCTGAATTGGTCTCTTCACCGGTCAGCTCAACTGGCTGACTGCAGTTCCCAAATTGCCAGGGCACTGACCACAAAGTATGGGAATGAGATGGTAGCAAATTTTTTTTTTTTTTTTAGCTTATGGCAAATTCTGGAAACCACACACTAGTTTGAGCCCGACCCTAACTTACAAACCTTGACTATGGAGCACTGTCACTGTCTGATCCTGGGTATCACCAGGGAAAGCTCTAACATCTTCTCTGGTCCCTTTCCTTGGGCCCAAGGCCATGGTAATAAGGTCCATGGGTAGGGAAGCCCCTCCCACATTTGTGCAATGTTTGTTCACAGGCACCTGCCTCCTGCTGCCTAACCCAGGAGTGGGGTCCCTGCGTCTGCTCCAGGCTCCTAGCACAGGACTTGGAGCTGATGCTGTGGGCAAGGCCTCTGAGTTCTCTTACACTCGGAAACCTCGCGGCAGCTCAGCAGTGCTGCATCTGGAAATGCAGTCCTTTTCTGGCGCTGTTTCCATCTGCCCTGCTCAAGACTAAGAACTTTCTCTTGCTTAGGGCACTGGTTCTTTTCTCTTTTCATTTCATCTTTGATCTGAAGCAAAGCACCTCAGATTTTATGATAAGCATCTCAGGTTGCTGCTCTGTCCTCTGTGTCCAGGAAGCTGGATAAAAATTCACCAAGGGCTGATTTAAATAATCTTCCACATTAGACTCGCATGGAATAGTATTAGAAATATCTGGGTTGAGAAAGATTTTTGTCCTTTTAACATAAAGAACAGCTTTTTCACTTTAAAATTGCCAGGAAAAAAAATTTCCCTTGTACTAGAATAGTAACAGAATTCGATACCAAAAAAGGGGTAGGGAGTGAGGCAGAGATGGAGTGGGGGTTGGTTTATGGGGTGGAAAATCTGTGCATTAGGAAAGGAAAAAAATGGATAAGATGTTATATAGAGAGCTGTGCTCCTGAGGCTGAGGGCAGAAGAACTTGACAAGTCTGAGTCAGTTTGTGTAGGGTTCCAAGACCTTGGTCAGACAGGCAAAGGGTCTTTGTGCAGTGTTTTCTACTGGTTAACCCTTTTCGTGCATGGCCATTCTCCTGGGGACAATTTCCCCTCGCAGTATATCCACGTCAAAGATGAACTAGAGTCTGTAGCTGTGTTTTTAGAGAAAGATTGGATACAGCAAACATTTAAGCTGCTTTATTTAAATGATTCTCACCCCCTCATCCCATAATTCCGGTCCCCCATTAGGGGGGCAAAGTTGACATATCATGGTGTATGTAGTTCTCAACCCTCTTGTTTCCCTCTATGAAGTGTGGGTTGGGTGTACCGGGAGTGATTATAAGGTTTTTCTCTGAGAACAGAAGAAGAGTGTGTGGATGTGCAAATATTAAGTTCAACCATTTATAGAAGGAGTCACCCTTTCACAGGTAAATGTAGGTTATGAACACCCAAGTTCAGAGACCAGTATAGAGCTAAGGAAGGGACTGGCCTCTGGGGGCGCGCAAACATAAAGGCTGGTGGAGAGTAAGCCTGTGATGTAACCCAGAACAGCCCTGGGGTGGATGTGCGGATCTTCCAGAGATGCAGCCCCCTGGATCCCTTTCCGCTTCTGCACACTTGGTCTTCTGTGTGCTCTCGCTTCCAATAGCCGGCACCTGCATCTCGTTGCCTAAGTGCTGACCCCAAGCCAGAACTGACCGTGGATTTAGGTTGCCAAAGCCTGATTGGTCTGCACACATGGGAGGCTCTCACCCAATGACTCTGGCTGCAGAAGTGTAAGTACTCCAGGAACCTCAGCCCTGTTTGGGACAGTTTGACGTGGAGACTGGCCCATCTCTAGAGCTCTCCTGTGGGATTGCACCAAACTTGCCTGATAACTCACCCTTGCTTCCCTGCTGCTCATTCCTGACCCACTTCCCCACTCACCTACCAGTCTTCCCTGGAAACACATCCTAAAAAATCATTTTTGCGTAAATTCTTGTCTCAGAGCCTCTCACTTCTGGGGAGATCAACCTCCTAGGGTTTTAGCAGGGGCTCCCATCATGGCGGGGATCCAGGCTATCACAGATCCATAATCTTAGCCATTCAGACCATTCCATCTCCTCCTCTCTCTCCACTCCCCACCCCACACTTTGATTCCATGACACCAAAGCACCTTCCAGTTATAATTCATCTTCCCATGTGGCTTTTCTCTAGGCAGAGAAGATGTTTTTCATCTAGCAAGAACATTGCAAATTCATTTTTGTAGTTTTGTTTCTCACCGTCCATTTGGAGTTCTGGTGTCATTAATGCAGCTCTGTCCCCCAGACGCAGACCTTCCCTGGGAAACTGACAACACTGTATTTCAAAACTTGCAACTCAGCCATCTTGGAACCACATCCAGTGACACCTTGAGAGGCCTTGTTTTGGAAGCCACTGGCACCTTCTCTAACCAGCTACTCTTTAACCAGCTTCAATGCTTTGGTCTCCCTACCCGGCAGAACTGAGCACATAGATTGTAAATGAATGTTTCGTTCATCTCCTTGAGAGTGATCTCTTGTTTTATTCCTCTGAGAGGCAGGCAAATTCTTTGGTTAAAATCTTTAGAGAAAGATCCAGATTTGGGGTCAAATCCCATGACATGTGCAGTTTGTAAAATCTTTTACTTACATTCTGTGGGGTCTATCATCTGGATATTAAGGGGGGAAATAAAACTTTATTCTTGTGGATGCATCAAAGGTGTGGAGTAAAAATACAAACCTAGGTCATTTAGCTCATTTTTATCTTGATCTCTGCTGCAACAGGCAGAATCACAATCTACTCTTTTGCTTCCATGATTTCATATTTATTTGTATGTAGGAAGATTTTTTTTCCCAAAAAGCAGAAAGCTTGAACTTTGATTAATGAGTTTAGGGTCTTTAGAATGATTGATTATATTAATAAGTGTTTGCAGGTAGAGTCACACACAGTGAGCACAAAAGAATCACATTCATATATTTTTCCAAATAAACTTTATTTCATTAGACTCTTATTTGAGTGGAGAGCAATTTTCATTTAGTTTTTCTATTTCTGAGCAGAAGTTCCAAGTTCATGTGCAGCATTTAATCCCCTCACCTTCCTGTAATGCATCTGGTACCAAGCCCGGGTGGGGCCCTTCCCACTGGGTTATAAACAGTAAAAAGTGGGTCGAGAGAGAAGCACAGAGGGAAGAAGCTCCCCTGATGAGAGATATCTTAACATTTTTGATGCAGGTTTGAAATGTGGCCTTGGGGACCTGTGTTTCCGAGTCTCAGTTCTTTGCAGGCAGCCCCCTCTGCCGCAGTTCTGAGAGTCACCACTAAGAGGTGCTGCTGCATCAAGTTCTAGTGCAGAGAAACCAAAGTGAAAGTTGGAGGGGGTGCGAAATCAATGACGATGAGATCATTTCCTCCGTGTGTCTTTCCACTTCGGGGAAGGTTTTTCAATTAAAACGCCAGACACAGACAATCATCATTCACAGCCTGCCTCCTTCAAGAGCTCGGTTGGAAGCCAGGGCCACCAGGAGCAAGGCCCTTTCAGGAGCTGTCTGTGCTATGGAAAGAGAAGCCAGAAATAGACGGGGGAAAAATAAGAGAATGGGGACTTAGCAGATGTTCAGAGCCGTTTTTCTTTATAAATATATCTGTCCACTTCCCACTCTCTTCCGTGTCACTGCAGGCCATTAGCACTCTATTTTCATCCTGGAGGAGGCTCAGGCCAGGCCCACCCTGCTGCCCCTCCCCGCAGATGATCTGTGAGGGTGGCACTCCTGGGCTGAGGGTCTGACATCATGAGTTAATTTTATCCCAGTAAATTGCAATATCCTAACAGCATGTATCTTGTGCCAAAAAATGGCCCTGAAGCTGACAAAGAGGAGAAATTATCTCAAAGGTAAACTCCCGGATCTCAAAATGCTTCTTCAGGTATGCTATTTAAAGCCATTGCCGAACGAGTGACAAAAATATACACATCTTGAGTGTGGCCTAGAAAACAACGTAATAGCTTCTCCAGTTTCATAATCACCCAAAGAAGGCCTGTCAAACATCTAGAGGAGGCAGGTGGCCTCCTGGTTGTGACTACAATTGAGGTCCAAGAAAGGGGTTCCTGCCACCCTGGATGTATCCAAAGGTACCCTCTCTGCCCTCTTACTCTAATTAAAATTCTCTCCTGTGAACCCCTTTGGGTTAAATTATGATCTGGGGTTGGAAGTTGAATAATGCCTGAAGCTGTAGCGGCACCTAAGTGTGACCCTTCAGTGGGGAAGGGTCAGTTTGGATGCAGGGAAAGGAAACAGAGCTCAAGGGCAACCCAAAATAGAGCATCCTGCCGGAGGGCACTCAGCTCTCTGGGCACATGGAGATGGTTGGCGCAGGAGAGAGATGCCTGGAGTCTTGACTGGGCACTGAAAACACCCCTTGGGCAGCAGAACTGAGTGTGATGTTGGACCATGTGAGATAGCTTTTTTTTTTTTTTTTTTTTTTGCCAGAATCAGTTGGCTCTGGAGCCAGGCAACCCTGATTACCAACGGGGTCTGCTGACGCTGGTGAGCAGCTCTGCTCCGATCCAGGGCTGCCAGCTCCTGAACTCTTAGAATATTGTGCCTGTGTTGATCACCCCTCCTAGGCACCCTTGCATTACTGCACCTCCTCTGAACTCAATGGGTTTTGGTGTCAATCACCCAAAACCTTTCTTCTTCTTTAGCACATCCTGCAGATAGCATCTACCTGGAAGACACCCTCGTCAGTCAGTGTGGCCACAGTGCTGCCTGTTGCACAGTTAAACAAGGCACTAGTTTGGCACATTTCCTGTCTTACTGACTCACTCTTATTCTGTCTTTCTTGTTTCCAATAATCCGATGAACCTGTGGTGTTGAGAGGGGCCATTTCAGAATGGCTGGTCTATCAAATCAGGAATGCAAGAGAATCTACAGGAAAGAGGCTTTCTTGGTAGCATTCATCAATCAGCCTCTCTACTGTGGATCAATAAAAAACTGCCACTTAAAGTCTAATTGGATTGGGCTCCATTTGGAGTCTCTAGAATATGGAATCATGATATTGTCATTTGCACAGAGTTGGGCTGATATAAGTGATTGTGGATAAGGAACATGCCCCCCAAAAGCTAGTTCCTGCTGTCCCTCCTGGGTCAAATACTGGCTGTGTAGGAAGCACCCCATGTGGAGTGACAACAAGAGCTGCTGTGGATGGGAGAGACTGCCAGCTGGCTGACATGTGGGCAGGACTGAGAGTTGCATCTTCCAAAAGGAAGGAAAATAAAGAAGGGTCCACCTTCTAGTTCTCAACTCCATCTCCTATTCACCAGAAAGCCAGGTGGAGGGTGCAGATACACCACGTTGTAGGTCCTGTGGAAGGGCACCTCTCAGCACCCCCAGGCAGGACAAAACCACAAACCCAGAGGGCTCCGTAGGTCTGCTGTGACAGATTCAAGGGCACTTTTACCCTTCCAGGTTCAAATGTTAGAGAATTTCTGTGCACTCAGAGAGAAAAATTTAAGTTTATCAGAAAATAGTACAAAATAGACACTAAGTACCAAAATCCAATCACATTCATACTGCTTTTTTTTTCATGCTTATCTTCTTTCCATGAACTAGGGAATATCAGCAACCATGATTGTCTTGAGGGGGAGGTGCCAAGATGGCAGAGTAGAAGGATGCACAGCTCTTCCCTTCCCATGAACATGCCGAGAATTATATCTACAGGCCCACCAATTTGCATAGAACTAGTACTGACTGTTGGGGGTCTGTTCTGTACAGAACAGAATAGCCTGGGGCCCCCATAAGAAGGCAACACTGCTGGTGCACATGGTGGGGTGCACGTGGTGAGGAGGGGAGCAATGCAGCTGGGCCATAGCCACTGTCTCCGCTAGCCCAGAGGGCTTTCCCAGACCATTGTTGGTGCATTCTCTTGAGAAGAGAAGTGGGGCTCGGCCACAGCCATCACAATCACTGGTGCACGGTTTCCGAGGCAGAGACAGGGCTGAAACCTGAATCCACCCAGGGGCCCTGTGGCTTCACAGCTGGGACTGAGAATTGACTTTTGCTACGTGGGTGCCTTTGTGGACTTGTGCCTCTAAGAAGAACAAGCAACAAGCTGAGTTCTGGCTCAGGGCAGGGGATGGATCAGCATTTACAACGGGCCCGTGTACCCTATATGCACATGGGTTTGGGGTCCACACTGACCCTGCAGTGCACCGGGGATCTGAGTGTGTGACCGCACACTCACTACCGTGGGTTCTGGTGCCTGGTGTCAAATCTGCCCTGCTGGCTCTGTAGATGCAGAACCTGGGGGACACCAGGGCAGGTTGCTGATATTCTTGGGGCTAAGGCAGGGATAAGGACAGTGTCAACAAAGAGTACTTTGCAAGCCCACATAACGAGTGACAGGCAACACCACAGAGGGCACTTCCTGGTGAACATCTCCTGTGGAGGGACACTCAGTGGCTCCTCTTCCCAGCTGAAGCACCCCAACACTGTGACCACACACTGTAGCTCAGAAGTGGGTCTGGAAGCCTCTATTCCAACAGCAGGGGAGCCGACTTGGACCCTGTCAAGGATGTGACAACCACAGAGCAAAAAAGGAGGCCAAACTCAACAACCACCAGGGCAGGCTCTGATCATAACACCAACCACACCCCCAGTCAAATGCATAGCAGCCAACACATGGAAGAAAGAGGTGGTAACCATCCACCCTGAGAACAGCTCTCATGACAACATTATGAGATGTGCACAGTCCACACAGGAACACTCCCACTTCAAAAAAACAAAACAAAACAAAACAAGCCCTTCAAGACCACTGTAGTTAACTGTGACTCCTAAATTCATAGAGTCAGGGAAAAATAAGTAAAATGAAGAAGCAGAGGAGCCTCTCCCAGTTAGAACAAGAGAAGTCCCCTGAAAAAACAAACAATGAAATAGACCTCAACAGCCTGCCAGATCGTGATTTCAAAAAGGGGGTAATAAAAGCACTGAAGGAAATAAGAGAGACTATGAATAGAAATGCAGGATACAATAAAAAGGAAATAGAAACTGTAAAGTGGAGCCAATTAAAAATAGGAAACTCAATGGCGGGGATAAGAGCTGAGCTAAAGGCAGTCAAAAGCAGACTAGATGATGCAGAGGAACAAATAATTGACTTAGAAGACATGATAACAGGAGTCACCCAATCAGAACCACAAAGAAAAAAGCAAGTAAAAACCAATGAAAGCAATATAAGGGACCTATGGGATAATATAAAGTGTGCCAATCTATGCATAACAGGGGTCCTGGAAGGAGAAGAAAGAGAAAAGGGGATTGAAAAGGTAGTTGAAGAAATCATGACTGAAAACTTCCCAAACCTAGAGAAGGAAATACATATCCCAGTACAGGAAGCACAGAGGGTCCCAAACAGGAAGAACCCAAACAGACCTACACCAAGGCATATCATAATTAACATGGCCAAAGTTAAAGATAAAGAAATGATTCTAAAGGCAGCAAGAGAAAAACAAAGAGTTAGTTACAAGGGAACCCCCATAAGGCTCTCAGCTGATTTCTCTACACAACACTGATGGCCAGAAGGGAGTGGCAAGATATAGTCAAAGTCCTGAATGAGATGCAACCTAGGAGACTCTATCTGGCAAGACTATCCTTTAGAGTAGAAGGAGAGATAAAGAATTTCACAGTCAAGCAAAAACTGAAAGAATTCAGCAATACCAAATCTATCCTAAAAGAAATACTGAAAGGTCTACTCTAAATGGAAAAGAAGCAGGAAGCTATAGAAATGAGAAAACCATCATTGGAAATGTGATGACTACAATAAGTTGCAAGAGAATAAACATGAAGATGTAAAAGAGGACATCAAATCATAAAAGGTGGGAGAGGGGAACAAGAAAATGTAGAGTTTTTTTCCCTTTTTTTCATTCTTTTTAGGATGCCTTTGAACCTATTAGACTACCAGTATAAAGCAAACAGATTTAGTAATGGGTTAACATACTTGAAAAACAAGGTAAGCATAAATCAAAACCATACAATACAGTCTCACACACCACACACAAACAAACAAACAAAAAATCCCAAAACAAACAAACAAACAAAACCCAAACCCCAAGCTAATACAAAAGAAAATTATCAAACAACAATGGTCATCCTGCTAAACTAATCTGTAAACACTCCCGGGACTCAGCCCCAAGTTGGTTAGTTCCAGAAAGCCTTCCTTTAAACTATAATGTGTGGTCACACCTCTTGGTGTGTTCACCACTATTAAAATATTCTGAGCCTTTGATGGATACAGCACCAGCCTCTCACTCAAGCACCTCCGCGGATTTATGAGGCGTGAATGCCAGATGATGGGGATGCTGTTTATAAACTCTTTCTCACTAATACCAACAGTGGGACCAGCTCTATTTTAAACAATAACCTCATTTTGGGAATGAGGATATAAGCCCCCACAGAGACGATCTTAAAGAAAAAGTACATTTGTTTGATTACACTGTGTGCTCTGTGCTTTGGTATGTTGATCTCACTTCTCTAAATTCACAAATTTCTGGACTATGGTAGGCATAGATCACTTTTGGAAAGTGGATACATTCCATTGGAAAGATGTCAAAAGTTAGCATTCAGCCTCTCTTTACAGAGGTTTCTCAATTAACTGAGTTCATCCCGTGAGATTTTCAGCCCAGGGTTTTAGAAATATGACATTTATAAGGGCAATAAATGCAGAAATAACATTCAAGAATTTAGAGGCTGGCTGTGGAGCCAGGCAACTCTGGGCTGGAGCGGGGCCACTCACCAGCATTGGCAGGTCCCATCTGAATTCAGGATTCCTTGGCCCCGGAGCCAATTTTTGACCATTTCTGGTTTCCAAAAATGGCAATTTCACTCAATTGAATTCAATTTTAAGCTCTGCTGCCTGAGGCTTGTGCCTGTAATTATAACCACAAACCAATATTTAATTTCCATGAGCAGGTTACTGTAGTTACTGTAATACTATAGGATACAAGATACATAACCATTTCTAAGTTCAGGAGTACAGCACAAGCGTTTGAGTTCTAAGTAAATGTCATAAAATACAAATACCAAAGCTTGGATCTCAAGTAGCACATGTGCCCCTGGGGGAGGGTGGGGTCCCAGCATTGTGAGTACGGGATACTGTCTCTACCGTAAAAAGCCTGAGAAGTTACTCTCTCTGACTCCTCCACCAACACAGTGTTAGACTGAGGCTGTTGTTGATTTGACAGTGAGCTTCTACTAGGTACAAAGCAAAAGGTTGACTCTGATATAATTACAGAGAGTTACCCACAGCACAGTAAATGTCTTTTAAAACCATTTGGTCTGCAAAAATTCTATTCGACCTGCAGTGAGGCGTCACTCACACCCAATACTTATCTGTTGTCTATTTAACTCTTCTGTACCTGACACAGTTTCCTCTGCTGTGTTATCTCCCAAAGCTAAAAAGAAACTAACTTCTGCCACCCCCCAAATATATTCAGATCTTTTATTAAGCAGCATTATTTAAAAAGCATCATAAAGATAAACCAGAGGTTGTCACTGGACTCAGGTAAAAAAATACCACAACCATGAACATTGTTACAGTTAGAGGCCCTCTTGGTTCTCCGCAATGATACTGAGCATGTTCACAAGGGGTTCCCATTGTTTAGTCTTAAACAACCATCTTTAAAAGAAGAAAAAAAAAACCAACTCAGCACACTACCATTAACTTGTTTTAATGTTTCTTCACAAATAATAAAGTACAGACAAGGAATAATCATAATGTTGTGGCCAACATTATAAATACGGAATTATAAATTTAAAAAATTTTCTGGTTTAAAAAGTAAATCTGGTATTAATGCAGCTCTGTGGGGTCTGCGTCTAGTAGGGCCGATCTCTGTGCTCCTGGCGGTGCTCGCCTTTGTCCATTTTTCCAGGTCCTCCACGCCCGCCTCTTCTTCCTCCCATTTGTTCCATCAAAGATCCAGTGGGTCCCCCAGGGCCACCTCGTCTTCCTCCACCGAAGCCACCACGGTCCATGCCCCGGCCACCATGGAAGCCACCTCTGTCTCCACCACAGCCACCTCTGAACATTCCACCAGGGCCACCACGGTCCATGAGGCCACCTCTTCCTCCCTGCATGCCACTAGGGCCACCTCTGCCACGGTCACCACCCAGAGGTGGGAAAGGTGGTGGAAGAAAGCCTTCAGGCTTTGGAGCCTCACACTGGTTGCACTCTGTTCTCCAGGAGAAGTTCTGGTTTCCACACCCCTTACGGGGGCACTTTCAGTCTCCAGCTCGGTGCCAGATGTTTCCTCCTCCAGATGGGTTCCCTCGAAAACCACGGGGCCCTCTTGGTGGGAAGTCTCCTCTGTCTCCTCCACGGCCTCCCATGCGACCCATGGGTCCCCCAGGACCTCCTGGGCCCCCTGGACCTCCCCGGAGCAGCGGTGGTGTCATCCCTCTGCCCTCCCGCGGTGGCGTTCCACCTCGTGTGCTGTTCATTGGAGGCTTCTTACGAGCAAGAGAAACTAAGTTTGCTCCCTTGAAAATCTTTCCCGTCAAACCACTCCACGGCAGCCTTGGCGGTAGGTGGGTCTTCACAGGACACCGTAGCATCACCTTTGGACTTTCCTGTTTCCTTGTCCAAGTAGATGTGGATCATGGGTTGTCCAGTCCTCTTGTTCATCTTCACAACTCCACATTGCTTAAAGAAGTCTGCCAAGTCATCTAGAGTCACATTGTCATTTAATCCTTGCACATAAATTGCACTGTTGTCACAGTCTTCATCTGGATCTACAGGTGGGCCTAAATTAAGATCTGGTCCTTCATCCATGGGTCCACCAGGCTTATTGAAGCCACCTCGCTCTCCAGTGCTGCCCATTCCACCATGTCCTCCTCCCTGCCCACCTCTGCTCATGCCTCCACAATCAAATGCCCCTCTTCCCCTGCCCTGGTTATCAGGGCCACTCATGCTCCAGTTCTCTCCTGGTCTGGAAAGTCCTCCAGACTTCTGCCCGTAAGCACTCATGCTACTGGGGTGGTCCTGTCAGAATGAACTTTGCTGCCCGTAGCTGCTGCTCTGTTGGCTATATTGACTTGGTGCCTGGCTGTAGGATCCAGTCTGGGGTGGGGGGAACTAGTGGGCGGCTGCTGCCCATAGCTGCTTTGTTGACCATAGCTACTCTGCTGTCCATAGCTGCTCGGCTGCCCATAGGTGTTCTGCTGGGAGCAACTGCTCTGATCATAACTAGTCGGCTGTGTAGAGGAATAGCTGGTAGGAGGATAGGATGGCAGTGGGCTGACTGGCTGCATGGGGTAGCTCCCAGGCACATGGGGGTAGCTGTAGTTATTCTGCCCATATCCCAGGCTGGGCTGGTTGTAACCCCCTGTGCTAGACTGAGGTTGATCAGTCTCAGCAGGTTTGTTACCATCCTGCGGTCTTGTAGGTGTGGTGGCTGCCGGCTGCTGCCCGTAGGCTGGGTAAGCAGGCGGAGTGCCTTGCACAGACTGAGCTGCATAGGAGGCCTGGGTAGTAGTGACCGTAGCAGTGGTGGTATCGTAAGCACCAGTGCTGTGCCCCTGGACAGGCTGACTGTACGTCTGGGGGGCAGTTGGAGTAGAATAACCAGTAGGACGCAGTCCATAAGAAGTTGCATAGGCGGACTGCCCATGGGTCGCAGTGGCCTGACCCTGGCTATAGCTAACATCAGTGGGCTGTCCATAGGTTCCATAACTTTGCTGCCCATATGCCTGGGTGGTCTGTGCATATCCTTGAGTGGGCTGGGTGGTGTAAGCACTGTAGACCTGCTGGGCTGCAGCCTGGCTGTAGGTACTATAATCCATGGACGCCATTTTCTCTCCTTCCTTCTCATTCTCTCAACGTCTGTCTCCCTCTCGCTTTCCCTCTATGTTTATTTTTTTAAACAGCTTTGTTGAGGTATAACTTGTATACAGAGAATTACGTGTATTTAATGTGTACCATTTGATGAGTTTGGACATAGTTAAACATGTGGCCACAATCAAGGTAACAGATATATCCTACACCCCCCAGACTTTCTTTGTGTTTGTTTTTTTGTTTCTTTGTAGCTTATGTTTTTTAGAACACTTAACATGAGATCTACTTTCAATAAATTTTGAAGTGCTCAATAATGTATTGTTAACTATGGGTTAACAATATCCTAGATCTCTAGAACTTACTCATCTAGCAAAACTGAAACTTCATACTCTCCCCCAGCCTCTGGCAACCACCTTTCATTCTCTGCTGTATGAGTAGGACTGTTTCAGACACCTCGTATAAGAGGAATCATGGGGTACTGTCCTTCTGGGACTGGCTTATTTCACATAGCATACTGCCCTCCACATTTAATCACGTTCTCACAAATGGCAGGGTTTCCTTCTTTTTTAAGGCTGAATAATATGCCATTCTGTGTGTATACCACATTTTCTCTATCTATTCATCTGTTAATGGACAGTTCTTTTTAATTTTTTAAATTAAAAATTTTAATGTTTTACTATTTGAAGCACTTCTTCTTCTTTTTTATTGAAGTGTAGTTGATGTACAATATGATGCAAGTTATAGGTGTACATTATAGTGATTCATAATTTTTAAAATTTAAATTTATGAATTTCCATTTCTAGTTACTATAAAATATTGGCTCTATTTCCTGTGTTGTACGATATATCCTTGTAGCTTACTTTATATGTAGTAGTTTGTTCTAAATCCCCTACCCCTATATTGCCCCTTCTCCCCCTCTCCCCACTGGTAACCACTAGTTTGTTCTCTATATCTGTGAGTCTGTTTCTTTTTTTTATTATATTCACTAGTTTGTTGGGTTTTTTTAGATTCTACATGTAAGTGATATCATACATTATTTGTCTTTCTCTATTCTGTTTATTTTCACTTAGCATAATGCCCTCCAAGTCCGTCCATGTTGCTGCAAGTGGCATTATGTCATTCTTTTTTATGGCCAAATAATATTCCAATGTGTATATATACCACACCTTAATCCATTCAACTGTTGATGGACACTTAGGTTGCTTCCCTACCTTGGTAATTATAAATAATGCTGCTATGAATATTGGAGTGCATGAACCTTTTTGAATTAGTTTTTTTTTTTTTTTTTTTTATATACCTAGGTGTGGAATTGCTGGGTCATAGGGTAGTTCTAGTTTCAGGTTTTTGAGAAACCTCCTTGCAGTGGCTGCACCAATTTACATTCCCACCAACAGTGTTGAAGTGTCCCTTTTTCTCCACGTCTTGGCCAGCATTTGTTATTTGTGGGTTTTTTTGATGATAGCCATTCTGACAGGTGTGAGGTAATATCTCATTGTGGGTTTGATTTGCATTTCCCTGATGCTCCATTCATCTATCTATGGACACTTTCTAAAACGTCCCCTGAGCAACCATGTAATAGAATAAATGTTAGTGATATTAATCACGTCTCATTTTTGCCATGGAAGCTGGGGGGCTCTGAGTCAAATGCACAGCTCAGTTTCTTAGGATGTTACAATGCATTGTGGGGGCCATCCTTATCCTCGCAGCAACTTAATTTTTCCCATGGTTTTCTCTTTATCCTGATTCATTCATTTCTTTTTAAAATTTAATTCTGTCATATTATAACAAGCTTCCACCACTCCTTATTCTAACAAGGTTGGGTGTGAAAAAAGGCATCACAAACTTTCTGTCGATGTGAGAAATGTGAATCTTTTTAAGTGTTGTTTTCAAGGGCTTGAAGGCAACACCCAGATAACAAGATAACATGAAAGCTGTAGAGATAAATTGTGAATCTATGTGAGCCTCAGGGTGGCTTTTACTTACAAATCTCATTTAGTTCTCAGAGGGCTGGATGGACATAAGCTGGGGATTCAGAGACAAAGAACTCTGGGGTCAAAGCTTCCCTCTCCCTGACAATGGGAAAATGGTGTATTTGCAGCAGAACATCCTATGAAGAGTCTTAGGGGATGAGGATACACTCAGGAGGGTAGTGGAAGGGAGGGAAGTCTATTTTGAGGAAATTATTACAAGATTACCTTCACTTTCAAGGTATAGCAATAGGTCATTATTATTAACTTGTGAACTTGGCAGGGAGAAAAAATCAGTTCTATGAAATCATGTATTATGTCCACAAAGGGCTGATTACTGGCATTTTTCATCTGGTCATAAAGGCATTCTAGGCACATAGTCTTGGTTTTCTTGGTTTCTATTTCTACGGATTTCCCCACGGTTGTAAAACAGAGGGATGGACACTGTAGTAGGTACCAGCCTTGACGGACACTGCCTAGCCTTGGCTGTCCTCACAGTGTGTCACCCCAGGACCACGCCTGTACAAGTGAGCCCACAACCCAGATGGAGTCTGCAAGAACACACAAAGCAGCCTCTTGCGAAGGGTCAAATTTCCTTTCTGCTTTATAACCTGCACAGAAGGCTCAGAAGGTAGAGGTTGGAGAGTGTCTTCTATATTCCATTCAGTTGATCTCCAAATTCCTGGATGGATGGGAAGAGTTTCCTTTCTAGAGCCTCAAAGTTGCTCCACTCCCAATTTTAGATGCGAGTTTTCTTGTTTTCTCTTAGGTAAACCTCCTAGGTTTACCCCAGTCCTGCACCTTTGGACTCTGGAGTGGGTCGTCAGTTGGTCAGTCATTTGGTCCCATGGGTCTTGTTGCCAGATAGGTCAGGGTTGGGTATTTACAAAACAATCAGTGCCTTGACTGATCTGCTTGTATCAATTACAACTCTTAAGTGTGAGGGACAGAAATCTCATTCCAGGGGATGTGGGTACAGCTTGTCCTCAGGTGTTTGTTTATCCTTTAGGGTTCTGGTTTGTCCTAGCTCTCGTGTGTGCAGTGTTTTCCCACCGTTGCTGGCATGGCTATTGAAAAACTGCATGGACTCCACCAGCCGCCATAATCCCATAAAATCTAACCCCTGCAATAAATCCTGCATTCCATCACTCCTAGTGTTTCTGCTTCCCTTATTGAATCCTGACTGATAAATGTCTTTAAGTAAGACACCAGCATTTTGGAGAAGCTAAAGTCTATGCAGACATTATCTATCTGATGCTGTCCCTTTGATTAAAAATGCTAAATCCTATCTAAAGTTGGCCTTACCAACACACGCATTTCCTTTTTATGTTTTACTGAAGTCAAATAATTATAAAGCTTGATTCATAAGCATTATTTAGTATCATAAGTATTATTCATACTGTTATGTAGTCTTTATAACCCTAGTTTAAAAAAGATTTTATAATAGATAGAATGGATTCTCTATGATTTAATTATTTCCCTATTGTATATATATAGGTTTCTTCCAATTTTTCAAAA
Organism: Camelus dromedarius; assembly: GCF_036321535.1. Lineage (NCBI taxonomy): Eukaryota > Metazoa > Chordata > Mammalia > Artiodactyla > Camelidae > Camelus > Camelus dromedarius. The sequence continues at coordinate 14,024,591 of NC_087461.1, forward strand.
CTACTATGATCTGAAAAACTTCTTTATGTCTGATTTTTTCCCTCATATTTTAGAATATTTTATTCAGCTATAATTTCATAAGTTGAGGATAAAGATACATGAAAGGCATTAAGTTTTTTATTGCTTTGGAATCATATTGCTTAATTGCTTTCAAAGAGAACTAGAACAATGACTAATGCTGTTAGCAGTTGATAATATCCTTACTAACTTTGAGTAATATCATTTTAAGTAGTCTTTCTCTATTTAACAGAAAAAAGTACCAGTGCAATTTCAAAGGAACTCCACATTGCCCACTTTATATAAGCATCTATTTCCTGCTTTGCAATATCTAGAAAGCAAATAGTAATCCCAAGTGGGTCAAAAGTATTCCGAAGACACTTTCCCTGAAACACAGCTGTTAATTTCTGACTTCTGCATGCAGCCTGCCCAAAAATATAAGGATTTGACCTTGTACTTTCCAGTTAAATGGAGATTCTTTTTTTTTTTTTTAAACTGATTTAAGAGACTCATCAGTGGAGATAGTTTGGAGACAATGGAATCACTGTGCAATTAACATCCTTATCTTTTTAATTTTAGGTAATAGCACTTTTGTTCTTCAGAATAACATCTTTAAGGAAAGCATATTGAATTCAATCTGTTATGTGAATATTTTCAGTTAGAGGAGGTACAGTATGTATGTATAAATGAATGTACAGACTGCTGATGGTTATTTTGGTTCTATAGCAGCTTTGGAAATAGAAGCGAACTTTCTTTATATAGTGTCTTCCAGAATCAGGGTAGCCCTAAGCTCCTTATGGAGCAGTGATTTTGGCTGTGTCTAAATGAGGCTCCTCCTTATAGTCAAAGGCAAAAAAATTCAGATAATAAAGTTTCACTTTTCTATACAGTGTCATATAAATGGTTTGATCTGGGGCTTCCAAAATTGCTTGGCCATTTTGGCTTTATGGTCGCATCTTTTGCAACTCCCAGCAACCTGTAAAAGTAGGAAGGCTGTCAGGGATGTCCTAGGTCATGCCTTGGGTTGGGGCGGGAAGGCTCCTCTTGGAAACTAGTCATGGAATCAGCATGGTACTGACAATTTTGAGATGTTGCCCAGATACACAAGGACAGTGCTGTCTCAGGACCCTCTCTTGTTTGTCCATGGGGGGTAGGGGAGTTATAGTGGGAAAGAATTGGAACAGTAACTATTGTTGATGATTTTTTGGCCTGTCTACTGAATCACCTGGTGGGTAGATGTATATATGTGACTCTTTCCTCCTTCTATTCAGGAATAAACTCAGCATGCATGTTCACCACACATTTTGGTCTGTGTTGTTATAGTGATTGCAATGCCTTGCATTTGTACTGATATTCAGACTTTTAAAAACCCACTATACTTCACTGGATTATCCATACAGTAGCATCTGAGCTTCTAGCTCCAAGTCTTGTCAGTTCCACCTCTTAACTGTATCTCAGTTTCCCACTTCCCCCTACACCCTCTCCAGCTGAAACTTTATCATCCTTGCTCACACGACTTTAGCTGCCACCAAGCTGGTCTTCCTACTTATTGCACTCTTTAGGCTACTGCAACCTCTCCTCCATAGAACAGCTTGAGTGAGCTTCAAACATCATAACTCAAGACATGTCTCTGCCCTGCTTAAATGCCTTTCTTGTTTTCCAGAGTGCTGATAAAACAAGTAAACAAACAAACAAAAAACCTAAATGATTTCCTAGGGCACAAAGGCCCTGCATAATCTGGCACCTTCTAACCTCTCCAACCCACACCTCTCTGCCCCTCTCCTGGCCCCTCCAGCCCCTTCTAAGTTCCTCAAGCACAACCCCAAGCTGCCTTCCCACAGGACATTGGCACCTGCTGATGCGACTGCTTGAAAACCTTTTTGCATGGCTGAATTCTTCTCACCTTTTGGGCTTCAGCTCAAATATCCCATCTCTAAGAATTCTTCCCCCCAAAACTGGGATTCAGGGAGAACATGAGACTCAGAGGAGGATCCAAAGCTATGGAGTCTGGAAACCAGGAGGAGCCTCGTTCTTCTGACTCCTTGTCCACTGCTCCTGCCAAGACTTCTGCCAACCTGTGACTTATACCCATTTCCCTCCCACTAACTAGGGAGATCCTAAATTACAGGGATACTGTCTCCTGTTTTTGTTTGGTTTGCATTATTGTGACTGCAATGTTTAGGAGAATGGGGAAGATATTGCTGATGTTAAATAATTCCCAAGTGGTTGAGATTGATTCTAGGCAGGAGGGACCTTGACTATTTGTGAACTGACAAAGATACATGCTTACCAGCCCCCATGGGGCCAGGGCCCCCTGGGATCCCTTTAAAAAGGGACAGAGTTCCCTTTTATAGGGAGAGAGTTCCTCCTGCTACATAGCTGTTTGAAACCACCCTGGAGATTTCCATTTGAAAAATGATCAGAAAACATCTCATCATGAGTTCTTTGATTTAAAACAGAACCATTTTAGGACCAGTTTCTACCCTTAAGTAATATTTCCTCTAAACTAGGGTATCATGGAATACACAGATCACTTTTCCTCTAGGATATTTTTTCTCATCCAAACACTGTCTCATAAATACAATTTTTACATCCACTTGTGACTCACTCTCATCTTTTTAATCTAGAGACTCCCCAGTGTCAGCTGGCCTCCTCTGACTTATTCATCCAGATCTTGAGCATATTGAACACATACGGCGTGTGTCACCTTGGGCAGGAAAAACCAAGAAAGGGTCACAAAAAAAGAAACAAACATTACTTTTCTCTAACCATTAATAAGTGATATGCATTTGCATTTCAGACAGTTTCATGGACCTTCATTTTAGAATAAATGAGTCACAAAATAGAATTTTTAGAGACGATTCAGCCTCCCAGGTGCACTAAATTCCCTTGGCTGTGTCTCCCTTAAGCTTCATCCAGTCTCTATTTTACAGCCTCCAGTAGTGGGAACTGACTGTCTCCTGGGGCTGCATCAACTTTGCATGGAATTAATTGGTAGAAAGTTAAGTTGAGCCTAAATTTTTGACTACTAACTTGATCAACAAGGAATATATGCTTTCATCCAGGTCATCAATTAAACACTAAAGAACTAAGAACAGACCAGTGGTAGAACCATTAATCAGCATGGGCTGGGTCCTAAAATCTGGTCACCATGTTTCATGAAGAGACCACGGACGTCTTGGGCAATCAAGGAACACTATATATTCTATTAACATTCCTGGGTTAATCCTAGGTTAATTTCTACCCTCCTGAGGCAACTTTGGTGACCTCATGTTGCCTTTTGACATCCTAGTGGTGGGCAATGTTAGTAAGTAAGCTCAGCCCAAGGCAGGAATTTGACAAAGATTTATATAGATTAAAACCACTTCTCCCCTCACAAATTTTTCAAAATCCTCTCAAGGGTCATCTGTATCTTATCTCCATAATAATACATACCATGCTAATCTGTGAGGAAGGCAGATAATTTGATTTCATTACAAATTGAGAGATGTTCATCTCCGCATGTATCACCTGGTAATGCTATCTTCCTTCCTTTCCTTGGGCTCTTGGCATTTACAGATGCATAGAACTTGCCCCATAGCACTAGAAAAACCACCGAGTGAATTGAAGTTCCCAATGTCTTCCTCCACTAAGGATATTCTATTTATGTGCTTCTTCTCAGTAGTTAGTATTTACAAGCAAAGCAAATTCTGCATGTATATACATCCTGTATCTTTGATTTGGAAAAGGTTAAATCTCCCTAGCTATACAAATTTTCTAAAAGAAAGAATGTAGTTTCTCACTGCTAGGCTACAGTCTTAGGTGGGAAAGTGGAGGATGAAAAAGTTCTGAAAACAGCATGCTTCAAGGAAACAAGGAGGGGAGAAATATAGATCGAGACAGGTTGGCTATGACCTTAAACCTGGTAAACATAGCTCACCTCACTGCTGTTGGCATTTTCCCCCATTTTCACATCCTACAATAATGTGTACGTTTGCTTGTAACCATATCAAAAAAGGAAATGAGGTTAGGCTGGCATGACTTACTTGTTCTAACTGAACCCATGCTGGCTGCTAATGATTGCTTTCTTTTTTAAATGCTCCCAAGCCATCTGTTTAATAATCTATTCTAGAATTTTGCCCGAGAAGAATTTCAATGCTAGTGAAGTGGAAAGATCCCCAGGCAAAGATCCGGAGACCCAAGGTCTAGTCTGGGCTGTGTCATTAACTAGCTGGCTGCTGCTGGGCCAGCACCTTGCTCTGTCTCATTCTGTTTCATATCAAAAATGAGTGGGTCAGAGTAGGTAATCTCTGCGGCTGCTTCCAGTCATGCATCTACAAACCCTCCTTTCCCTTAGTCTTTGAAATCTACTCTGTCCCCTGCTGACAATCAGGACCTTAGCCATTATCATCTTTGAGTATTTCTGCTCTGTGTGTTCTAGACCTTGCTCTGTTGCTGGCTTATGAATTGACTGGGGCAAGTTCTTATAATTCTATGGGTCTCACCTACTTTACTTTAAAACTGAAGGGATTTAAATCAGATGGTTTCTACGTTTCTGAGCACAAGTCCATAATACCTAGACAATACTAGGTCATTGTTTTTGTGTTCACATACTGTTCATTCTTGAAGTAGCCCAGTACCTGTGTTTTTGGCCCTGGAAAGTGACAACAGATTTATCAGTTCAGGTTGGGCAGAAAGCTTAGACATTATCAGTCAAACTATTTATTGCTTAATAATTAGAATGGCTGGTTATTTTCCCCTTGCCTTGGATTTAAATAATCTTTCATTTCTAATTCACACTGAATTTTTTAAAGTTCCTCCTTCTCTTTCCCCATTAACAGTGAGGTTGGCTGCTTGGTTCATTTGCACTGACTAAAGGTCACATGCTCTTCTCGGAGAATGTTCCAGAAATCTCAGGGTATCTCAAAAGCTGCTCCTGTTTACTTTCTTCAGGTAATGACTGTTTTGGGTCATAGAGCTATTTTATTCTGGCTTGATGGTGTTGCATGAGTCAGTGTAAATGATTCTCACAGGAAGGTCTGATTTTTATTCTTTGACTAAAAACTAAAAATAGAGCCTTCGGCTCATCCTGGACTCTCAGCTGTCACATGCCATAGAAACCTGGGCACTTGGCATGGTTACTTGTGGTTTTGAAAGCATCACTACATTCTTTGGTTTAAAATAAGGAACAAACAAACATATGTGTATGAATCTGGAAGGTTGTTTCACTTCCTCTTGTCTTTATTCTGGGTACATTTTGCAGCTTGAAGGTGGTTTTTCTTTCAAATTTATTTAAATGCAGTTCTTTTCAAAGGTGCCTATAAGTAGGCATGGCCAAGAAAAGAGATTCTGACTCATCAAGTAGTCTTGTTAAGTATACCTTCCAAAAAATAATAAATGCTGATGGAACTGGACTGTTTACAGAGTCTCATTGTGGGTGGACAAATCATCTGTTATCATTCTCAATTCAGGAATAAGTAGGTTGAGGCTCAATGGGTACTTTGCCTCAAGTCAGAACTGAGTAGATGAACCAGAACCAGAACCCAGGTTACATATCATTATCCCACTTCCCCACTCCACCACCAAATAAAAACACCAATATGTTAGGCTAAGTCCGTGCTGTCTTTTTCATAAGTCCTGCCCGGGGGCAGGCACACATATCGGTCACCTGTGTCTCTGAATATCTCTTTTCATTAGTGTTTGTGACAAATAGTTGCATTCTTTGTAGACTTCTCATAGTTACATGTCCTGGCTAGACTGTTTCTTCTATAAACACCTCCCTCAACACTGGGCGCAGAACCGGGTCTACTGCAGGTTAATTAGTTTAGTTCAGGAAAAATAAGCTTCCAGGCCAGAAAAGAAGACTCTTCCAGACCTGGAGTTAACAAATGGCACCTCTCCAGTGCTTCAGCCCACTTTAAGGCTTGCTCTGGTCTTGGGGTGGATTGCCATGTGCAAGTCCAATTATTCATAGACTTGCCACACTTCGGCAGCAGAAAGAGAAAAAAGGAGTTAATATACCTGAATTAAGTCCTTGGAGACTGTGCTTGATAAAATTCTCTTAAACATTTTGCTGGGAGAGATTTCCCAGGTCTCTCAATGAATCTGTTACAGGATTGTATGGTTAGGAAGTTCAACAAAATTGCGGCAGGAACTACTTTGACTCTGAGTTGGTGAACTCAGTCATACAATTTGTAGTAATGCTTAATTAAATTTTAAAATATTCAAATTGGGTTTATATGCTCCTGTAGCTGATGTTCACTCCAAATCTCCCTTTGTTTATTTCCAGCTTCTGCTCCGGGAAGTTACTGGTCATGACACAAAGCCCTAACACAGAGCGTGCTGTAGACATCTCGTTAGGACTTAGTCCAAGCTGCCAAGACAAATAGGGAGCTGATGTATTTCATTTCTTTTTAGAACTGGCTGGGGGAGGGGTGCCTTGGAGTTATGTGCTTAGGAGCAGATTAATTCAAAAGCCATTCTGTCCACAATATTCTGCTAGTTAGTCTTAATACTCCCTTATCAGAGGTCATGAGCGTGACATTGAAATGACCTTGGTGGACTCAGGACCTTTCTTCAAACCTTGTGGGTTCACTTTACCTACTTTGAATCTATGCTGGTTGTCAGTGTCTCAGCTCCAGGTACCCCCCCCCCCCCCGCCTCTGCCCTGCTTGGTGCTACTGGAGATGGACCCTGGAACACTTCTCCTCTGTCAGCTGGTGCAGGGTTAGTCCTTGACATTGGAGAACGTGAAAGAGACTTTGCAAGTGGAAGAGGCTTCTCTTTGTCTTTCTGGTGCTGGATTTTTCTTGCTTTTTATGGTGTGGCAGGTGGCTTTCTTGCAAGGGGGCCTGGGAGAGCTGGGTGTACACCTTCCAGTGATTTTCATCACCATCCCAGCGGGAAGCTTCCTGGTGAGTTCCACAGGCAATTTCCTGTCAGCCGTTCCTGCCCTGTGGCATCTCAGCATCCAGTGGACTTCAGATGCACAGACACATCCTCTCCGACCAGGGGGCCATCAGCCACAGAGCGGGGCCTGTTCCTTCCTTGGGCTTTCTCGCTCAGCCCTAGAGGTAGTGGTTTCACTCTGCACCTGCTACTTCTGTAGCATGGAGTTCTCTTTACCCCTCTTGAAAGTCAATCTCTTGTTACTAGTTAGTAATTTTATGTTACATTTTCCCAGTCCAAATAACCAGTGTGGTTTCTGTTTTATGACTGAAAGCTGACTAATACAGAACCCCTTCAGGAACAGATCATCCCTTAGCCTCTGATCCATTTGGCTTCAACTGTGGAATCCCTCTTGCTGTTTATGATTCAGCTTTGAACTTGCTTCTTGGTACTGACACAGGGACCTCATAATACGCCGTGCCTTAAAATCCCTCCAGGTGCCATGGATTGAGTTACACAGTTGTCCTAGTCACCTGCAGTACTGCAGCAGCCACCTGCCCCATCCCCCACCTCTACCTGTCGAGGGAGAGTGATGAGTCATGTTCAAAAAGCCCAAATAATATGATCTGCCTACAAGGTTGTGTGACCTGCAGAGGCAGAAAGTATTGATTGATTTTTCACTGCTGTCTGAAGAGAAGAAATTGAAACAGTTCTCGGAACCATCCTGTTGCTGCATTGGTGAGTAAAGGCTAAACGTAGCCAAAGACATCCTAGAAGATGTGTACGAGATAATATAACAGTAGTCGCCGCCACTGCTGTCATCATTTATTGAAGGCTTACTGTGTGCCAGAAACATATTAAGTTATTAATATATATTTTTTTACTTAATTCTTATAGCAAGCCAGTAACATAAGAGCTATTAGTTCCTCATGTGCATCATTCAGGGCTCTCTAGAGAAACAGAACCAATAACATATATACATATGCATGTATTGAGAGAGAGATTTATTTTAAGGAATTGGCTCATGTAATTGTGGATGCTGGCAAGTGTGAAATCTAGCCAGGCCAGCATGCTGGAAACTCAGGCAAGATCTATGCTACAGTCTTGAGAATGGGAAACCTTAGTTTTTGCAACTGACTGGAGAAATCCAATCCACATTAATGAGAATAATATCTTTTCCTTGAAGTCAACTGACTATAAGCGTTAATCACCTCTATAAAACACCTTCACAGCAACACCTAGAGAGTGTCTGACCAAATAACTGGTCACCGGAGCCTATCTAAGTTGAAACACAGAATTTAATTATCACTGTCCACCCCTCTTCAACTTGGCAACCATATACATCTACCCAAACCATACTTAACCTCCAGATAAAGACAATGACCAAGTCTTACTTCTTCCTAACACAATACAACCATCCTACATACAATCAAACACGTACTAACCATTTCCTTAGAGCAGGACGCAGAGTGCTTGAGTGATCTGTCTTTTTGATATCCTGTAACTTAAATACTATGATGTAAAGTTAATATTACTTAAATACTGTGATACATTTTATGTTATATATTATAAAGGGCTAAGAGAGGGAAGAAAACAAAGATATTTGCTTTATGCACAGATACAAATATATTCATAACAAAATAAGGAATAAATACTCATAACGATGAAGTCCTCATTTCTGCAATTGGTCACGTGGTTGTAGCCAGTATTTATAACTCCTTTCTTCCACTATTGAGTCCCTACACCCTTTGCTTCAGCTGGTCCTGGTTCTTTGCCTGATGAAATGAACCAAACCTTCATTCCTGAGGTCTCTGGACCATTAGCAGTCCTGCCTGAATTGAGTTATTGAAGTTTTGACATTGACTTTAATCACAGAGCATGGCTGTACTGACGGGTATCCAAAGGGACTGCCTGTATCCAGATACACTCTTCCTTACCTCACTGCGTAGTAGCCGTCCAATTCCGCTGGTACCCAGGGTTAATCACCTTGGCCAGGACCGCCACTCCCTTTTGCCTATTAATACAGAGACATGAGGAGCTCAAACTTGCCCAGTGGTAATCTTCCTTTCCAGTTATTATGTCTCCTGGTGGAAGAATTCCTCCCTTTGAAAGTAAGACTGCTTGATCAGCAGAGCATCAGTCTGTGAGTACAGAAAATAACATTTTTGTTACTGGGTCACTATGGGTAATAGTGAGTAGTTCACTCCCATTTCTACCCCTTGATTTCTGCGCCCATGAACCTGGCTCTTGGGGGTAACAGCACCATATATGGGATGCTGATATGGCACATATACAGCTTCCCGGAGAACCTTGCCCCAGCCCTGCAAGGTACTGCCATGTACCTGGTGCTGGAACTGAGTCTTTAAAAGGCCACTCCACTGTTCTACAAAGCCAGCTGCTTTAGGATGATGGGGAACATGGTAAGACCGGTGAATTCCATGAGAATGGGTTCATTGCTGATCTTCATTCGCTATGAGTCCCTTGATCAGAAGCAGTGCTGTATTGAGTACCATGATGGTGGATGAGTTATTATAAGTCCACGTAAGATAGTTTTGGCGCAGATTTGTATTCAAGGAAGGCAAATCTGTATCCAGAGTAAGAGTCTACTTCAGTAAGAGCAAAACACTGCCGCTTCCATAATGGAAGTGATCCAGGCTGGTCAACCTGCTACCAGGTAGCTGACTGATCACTCTGGGGAATGACGGCATACTGAAGACTCAGTGTTGGCCTCTGCTTGGGCACACAGCAGTGGTTGTAGCCACACTGGCCTTGGTGAGTAAAAGTCCATGTTGTTGAGCCCAGGCCTGACCTCCGTCCCTGCCACCATCACCACTTTGTTCATAAGCCCATTGGGCAAAAACAAGGGTGGCTGGGAAAGAGACTGACTGGTATCCAGAGCAGATCATCTTATTGATTGTTAAAATCCTTCCTGCTGAGGTCACCCTTTGTAAGCATTCATGTGGGACACAAACACTTTCACTTTTCTTTGCCCGTTCAGGGAGGTGTCTCCACACACTTCTTCCCCCGAATTTGTTGCCACCAATATCCCAACCATGTTACTTTCCTGTCCTTGACCATCTAGCTAAATAACACCCAGTTCATGATGGGCTGCTTAGGTCATCTGGTAGCTTGGTGGACCATGGTTGAGTGTCCAGTCTCTACAAAGTCCCAGTAGCAAGCCAAAAGCTGTTTCTCAAAAGGAGAGTAGCTATCTGCAGATAATGGCAGGGTTTTGCTCCAAAATTCCAAGGGTCTGAACTATGATTCACCTATTAGGTGAATCACCTCGTCTGCTCCAAACAGTCTCTCTATCTGACACTGACAATTCAAGAACCACTAGATCTGTGGGACCTATTGGTCCAAGGGACAGAGCCTTTTGTTCTGGGCTTCACTCAAAACTAGCAGCTTTTCTAGTCTCCTGCTACATGGACTGGAGGAGTGTGCGCCAATGAGTAACACATTGCTTCCCAAATCCAGAGACCCACTAGGCACTGTGCTTGATTTTTGGGTTTAGTAGGGACCAGATGTAATAACTTGTCCTTTGCCTTAGAAGGGATATCTCAATGTGTCCCACACCACTGGACCCCCCAGAAGTTTCCCAGAGGTGGAAGGTCCCTGGATTTTTGTCACATTTATTTCCCACCCTGTGACATGTAAATCTGTTGCCAATACTCTAGAGTAGTTGCTACTTCTAGTCCAGTGGTTCCAATCAGCGTATCATCGATGTGAAGGACCAGTGTGCTGTTTTGTGGAAAAGAGGTCTTGGGCAATCAAGGTCCTTGCAGACTAAATGCTGACACAGGGCTGGAGAATTGATATACCCCTGAAGTAGTCAGTGATGGTGTATTTCTAGCCATGCCAGGTAAAAGCAAACTGCTTCTGGTGGTCTTTACTAACAGGTATGGAGAAAAATGCTTTTTCCTGATCAATAGCTCAGCTACACACCAGGTACCAGGGGACATGTTAATTTACTCAAGCAAGAAAAACCACATTTGGAACAGCAGATGTGATTAGAGTCACCACCTGGTTAAGTTTATGATAATCCATTGTCATTCTCCAAGAACTATCTGTTTTTTTCACAAGCCAAATACATGAGTGGAATGGGGATGTGGTGGAAACCATCACCCCTGCATCTTTCAAGTCCTTGATGATGCCACTAATCTCTTTGGTACTTCCAGGAATGCATAATGATTTTGGTTTACTATATTCTTGTGTAGAGGCGGATCTAGTGGCTTCCACCTGGCTTTTCCTATGATGCAACACAGATCAGAGAAACAATATGGAGATTTGCTGGTTGCTGAGTACTTCTAATTATGCACTTTGGAATTGGGGAAATAACTGCACATGATGGGTTTGGAGGCCCATTGTGAGACAAACTTGGGCTAAGATGCTGCTAATCACCTGACCTTCATAAGCCCCTACTCTGTCAAACCACAGGGACATTTGGTGGTTTTCTGGAATTAGCATCAGTTCAGAACTAGTGTCCAATCATCTCTGAAAAGTCTAATTATTTCCTTTTCCCCAATGCACATCACCATTGTAAAAGGCAGTAGGTCACTTTGGAGAAGGCTGGGAGAAAGATTAATAGTGTACATTTTTGGCAGTGTGGTCAGGTCCTTCTCCAGAGGACCTGATCTTTTCAGTTGGGGGATTCTGGGTCTGTCAGTTGGCTCAAGACTGGGAACTGACTCAAGGACCACGACTCTCTGTTTTGGTGAGTCAAGTTAGACTTCTGCCATTTGACTTAGAACTTTTCCACACATGCAAATCAAGTCAGAATTTAATTTGCAATATAATTCAGCCACTCACTGCAAAGGCTCTGTGTCTGGTTTTTATAAAGTTCAGCTCTGTGGCTACAGGAGGTAAGGATTTTTTCAAGGCAGATGGAATCTGTCAGGTGATTTATGCAGTATGAGAAATGGGAAGTTGAATCCCTGAATTCATCCTTTCCTTTCCTCACCTTGTCCAGAGAGGTTAGGAACAAGAAGCCAAACTCCTTATGGTCGTTAGTTTGACAAAATATTCTAAGGTATCAAATGTATGGTCATCCGGAACCTTGCCCCCCGTACATATTTGATTAGGAATATTCAATGGTGATATTTTGTACATTTCTATGGCCACATCACATCGTGGGCTACCAGTACTCTCTTTACCATGGGCAAGAGTCATTAGTGCATTTAAATCTACTCAAATTAGAGAACCAATTCCAGGACCCTCAGAACAAGTTCAGAAAACTCACTGTTAAGATTCTGTTCCTCTAGAGCCAATCTCAGTACCAAAGTCAGCGTCAGTCAGAATTCTCCAGAGAAACAGAATGAATGAGATGGATAGAGAAAGAGAGAGATTTATTTTGAGGAATTGGCTCACACAGTTGTGGAGGCTGGCAAGTCTGAGATCTGTAGGGCTGGCTGGAAGGCTGGATTTTTCTGTTACAGTCTTGAAGCAGAATTCTTTCTTCTTCAGGAAACCTCAATTTTTGTTCTTAAGACCTTAAAGTGATTGAATGAGGCCCATTCACATTATCGAGGGTAATCTCCATTATTTAAAGTCAACTGATTGTAGGTAGTGATGGCATCTACAAATACCTTCACAGCAACATGTAGACTAGTATTTGACAAAAGCACTGGAAACCATAGCCTAGCTAAGTTGACACATGAAATTTAATCATTACACCATTTAACATATAAAATAACTGAAACTCAAAGAGATCAAACAGTATGCTCAAACTCATCCAATTAGTAAGAGGTGGAGACATTTTTTTCTCAGGTCCATTTCCAGAGCCCAGGGTTTTAACCCCTTGACTCAAATCTCTTCCTTGCCTGACAGACAATGATGCTACTCACTGAGGAACAGATCTTAGCTGTAGGAGAGGCTTGCTTTTAGAGACCACCAGTAAACACCCAGGTGAATCCCACATGTCCTTTTCAAAAGAGTAAGACTCTTATTGCATAATAAACCCTATACCAAGGTTGATGCAGACACAAGCTACAAAATCAAAACAAACGTCTCATCATTTTCCATTAGCCATTGAATCAGGCAAGAGCTGCTTCAAAGTCTTGGTGAAAATCAGGCTAAGAATCTTTGGTGGAAAACCATGATCTGGATGAGTTCATCAAAGATCAGTGGATTTTGGGCTTCTGATTCCTTTTAGGACAGAAGAACAAAATTTAGCTGCATGCTTAGCTTTCATGAGTTACACATAAGACAATCAAGAAAAGGATCAGGGTAATAGAGAATATATAAAAGCTATGGGTGTTGTGAATCTGGGAAAAAATAATTCAAATAAAGGACATTCCAGAGAAGAACAGGTGAAAACAGTTTTATTCAACAAACATGTTTCTAGAAAATCAGTTATTAACTGCATTTAAAAAATATTTTTAAAATGCTTTAGAGTAGTTTCCTATTATCAAGAATCACAGTCTGAATTCTGAATAAGCAATTGTTGAAGTATATTACATAAATCTAGATTTTTTTTATCCATCAGGTTTGCTTAAAGAGAGATCCCCTCTATGATACTATAACTTGTACTATATAGATCCTAAAGACAAACTCTTCCTTCCAACCTCCGTGCTATCAGCAGTCTTCATGACTTCTTTCTAATTTGGATTCTCTAAAATTCTCTCCTTTTCAATTTATGATTGGGTTGGCATTTATATAAAATGTTAACCTGGTATTTCAGATTGGAGAAGGTAGCATTTTCTTCCAACTCTCTCTTACATGGAGGTTAATTCCTGCAATGACTGGAAACTAAGAGTTGGGTTGGAGGAAAAGGAAAGAAATGAAACATACTGAAAAACTATAGAATGAGCATTTAATTATGGCTGACTTACTATTATTCTTAATAGCATGTTCCCTCCGGACAACATTGTTCTTCGCTTTGAAGTTTAATTTTAACTTCCACCCCTCTCTAGGTGACTTCAAATTACCCCAGTGACTATTTTGTTTTTTTCTTATCTCTTTTTCCAGAAGAAATAGGGAAAGGTCCTGTGGGCAAGTCAGCGTAGTGAAATGCACAATGTGAAACTGCTAACAGGTAAATAAACTCCAGGAAGTGAGAATTGTTTCTTTTAACTGTCTGAGTGCAAGTTGGCTTGCACCTGCTTCAGCACTCTTTGAAATATCTCAGTTACTCTTTTTCTCCTTGCGGGGTGTGCATAAGGTGTAATTTGGAATCAGCTGAGTTCCATTCTTGCTTGGGGTTTCTGGGGTGGTAAAAAAAAAGAGAAGGGAGCTAAAGTTTCTTGAGCTAGACAAGTTATCCACATTAGCTCATTGCATCTTTCATTGACTCTACAATGTAAACAAAGCTTGTAAGCAAAGAAATATAGACATAAATGCATTTTTTTGGGGGGGAGGATGCCAACCGGCTTGTTGCTCACTTTGCTGCAGTTTAAATCAAAATTAAAATAAAAAATTAGGGCTGGGGTTAGGATTCAGTTTAAGGCCAGGGACCAGGGTTAGAACTACCTCCATTTTCCAATGAGAAAACTGAACTTCAGAGAGATTAAGAAATGTTTCCCATGTCACACCGTATATTTGCTTTCTATGGCTGCTGTGACAAGTGATTAAAAAAAAGCTTGGTGGCTTAAAACAACACAGAATTATTCTCTTGCAGTAAGTTCTGTAGGTTAGAAGTTCAATATGGGTCTCAATTTTTTAAAAAAGTGAACATTTATAAACAGAAAGAAAGGTGCTTAAATTAGAAGACACTGAAATAGTAATAATGGGCAAGTCAAAGTTGTCCCTGTCTCCCAGAGGGGTGGAGGCCTGGGAAGAAAACCAGAGCACTGATGGAGCAGGGGGAACCACATTTTCTCTGTGTATCTAAGCATGGGATACCTCTGCTTTAGTTTGTACAGATGCTCGTTCTTTATTCGATGTTGGTCTGGAAGTCCCTTTTGGCAAACCAAACCTCTAAACGAGAAGGAACATTTTTAAGTTGATGTTAGGGATAGTAACTGGATTTCCCCTTGTGAAGGTCATTTTCTAGAAATCTGCTTTAATTATTCCTTTAGAACCGCTGGGCATGGGATTTGATTCACACACAAAAATTAAAATGCCTCACGTACATTTTTTAATGAACTATGTATCTCTGTTGGGTTTGTTTCACATTTTCTGGGTTGTAGAGCCCTGAAGGCATGGGAATGAATTTTCTTTGGGTGAGCACGACACATTTTATAGTGGCCTCACGTGACTCCAGGGACAAAGCCCCTTTGGCTCCCCAGGGATGCTAGGGCTGTATGTTTTACAGATGAGAAGTGGTGTTGAGTGTTGATTACGTGCATAATTACTGTGCTATGGCTTCATGATGCTCACAGAGCTTGTTCAAGTTTCTTATCTTTTTTATCTCTACACTTCAGCGCTCCAGGCTGCCCTGTTTGTTGAGGACACTTGGTGCTACAATCAGCTGTTTTGCGTTTTCCTGACCCCGTAACTACTCATCTCTGCTATTATCTGAGCCAGTCACAGTTTCAGCTGTCCCTGTTAACTGTTTCATTTCTTCCTGGCTGCCTCTTATTTCCCCTCCCCTTTTTTTCTTGCTCCTTTTCTGATACTTCTCAGTTTGATGCTACTGGCACTGGGTTCCAACAACCTCTTCTAGGTTCATCAGGCCTCTTCTTTCTCACTGGGCCTCTGGTACTTTTTGTGTTTTCAGAATTTCTTGGTCATTTTGGCTACAGGTCACTGCCAGGCACTGATTCACTTGCAGGTTTGGGGCTGTTCCTGAGCTCTGAGGCTGTTAGATCTCCCATACATGGAAAACATGGGTATCCTATTGTGAAAAAAAAAAAAACCAACAAAAACCAAGATGATTAAACCAAAACATCAGAGGAAGCTTAAAAGGAGAATTTTAAAAATAAAAAAAAATGTGGCTGCTAAATAGTATTAAATACTGGATAATTTACTTCTATTTAATTTATGTTTGGGATACAAATGAAGCAACTGGATTACTAGAATCGTGTTATGCTCAGTGAATCTGGAAACAAGCATATATGTAGTCTCTTAATGAACTAAAAAATGGGAATAAAGAAGATTAGATTTTAGAATGGGATGTGCTTTTAGAGGACACACTGATGAGTAAGATGCCAGTCAGAATTCCCATAACAATGAGCCCTTTGAGCTGAGGAGAGAGGACCTATGTAAATGCCAGGTTATTTTTACATCCTTGATACTTAAGATCCTCCAGAAAGGTCAAGCATTAGCCAAAGAGAACAGAATGTTTTCAGCTTTTAATGGACCAGACTCATTCATTTAGAGGAAGCTTACCAGGAGTCTCCCAGACAAAGTGGATAAACAAGGTTGCAAATTTCTACCAAAATTATTAATACCTTGAGTTGGTTTTAACACTTACAAATTGATCTCAAGAGGATTTGAATCAATCCACAAATAACTTCGTGTTCATGTGGCAGATCTGTGGGCTGAACAGATTTGGAAAGAATATTAGGCATCTTAAAGATAGGGACCATGGTCTTCGAAATTCAGTTCTCCATTTATAGAAGGTGGCCAATGAAAACCCATTGAACTCAGCAGGTTGGAAAGAAATGTTAGCCCAGAGTGGAAAACTGGATTATGAGTTACAAAGAAGTAGACTGTCATTTCACCCTCTTCTTGCTTGACTTTAACATTGGAAATAATCTCTTGAATTGTCTAATTTGAATATTAATGTTAAATCATCTCTAAGAAAAAGTAGCAGCTTACCCTCATGATGAGCTCATGCTCAGTGTTCCTCTAGATTTTGTCTTAGACTCTTGATTGTAAAACTTATAAAGGGAGTATTCTTGAGAAACTTTTGACTTTTTACAAATTGCTCTCTTGGAACTTAGATTACCTCTTGGGACCACCCACTGCCCATGCCACAAGCTACCAACAAGGCAGGAAAAATGATGCTTTATTATCTTTTTTCAGCTGTTCAGGGCCAAGTGTACATTCTGAATATCAACCAAGTAAGTTATATTCATTTTGGTTGTGTCATAAGAAAGCCTAAAATACCGTGATCATCTTGGATCAAGGGGATTAAAATATATAGAAACACAGACTTCAAAATGAATTACTTGATGTTATTTCTCAGCACATCACTTTCTGCAATGTCAGTTTTAAGAGGGGGTGGCCACTCAGGTAGGTGGATTAAAGGTAGTCAGAAAATTGAACTCTGTCCTTCAATGTGTACACTCCACGGGGGTGTTACAGCAGCATAATCTTTATCACAAGAGGCAGATCACTTCACTGTGTACATTTTTTCTTCCTGAAGTGCCCTTATACAAGTCAAACTTTCTGGGGACACAAAGCCCACCACCATTAGGAGGTTTACTCAAAATGAGGTTCAGACCTCTAGAATCACTGTCATAGTTCCTGATAAAGCTGGCACATTCCAAGAGTAGACTCATAGTCTATATTTAAAATGAGCCTTCCACTCATTGGTCGCTCTTAAGAAGCAGGTACCATGGAGTTATGGTATGACAGAGAATAGATACCTCATAGACAGAATGGTATCCTATTCTAACAAAGGACAGTTGTCTCCTCAATAATAATTTAATCTGTGGTATTTCCTGCCCCTCACATACCTCCATGGCTGACAGGTCCAAAGCAAGGACTAAAATGATGGAGTTTAGGATACAGTTTGGTCAACCAGTTGGACCTTCAATCAGCTTTCAGGGTTAAGCTGTGGTAACAAACAACCCTAAATTCTCCATGGCTCCCAAAGTTTTATATTTTGTTCACATTATGTTGGCTGTGGAACAGGTGTGATTTTGCCAGGTTCTGTTTGGCTCTGCTCCACATGTCTTTTTTATTCTGAGATCCAGGCCAAAGGAGAAGTGTCAATTTAGGCCATGGAGTTCTTGAGGCAGAGAGAAAACAACTAAGCCAGGACCACAGGAAGACCCTTAAAGCTCTGCTTGAAAGTGGCCAAGCCTGCCATCGACAAGGGAAGGGAGTACCCTCCTCCTCGGGTGGGGCTTGCAAGTCTTGTGCCAGTGAGGAAGGATGTGTGTTTATTACCCTTGCAGGGTAATATTCGCTGAAATTGGCTTCCTAGTCCAGGGTACTTTATGGCTTTTGGCTCTACCCTCTGGGAGGGCCTTCTTTGTCCATGATTCTCCCTGGCCACGTATGAATATGACTTTGGAGAATACACGTACCTCGGAAGTATCACAGGTGTCTTCCTACGTATCAAAGGCTCGGGGCCCAAAGGTCATTCTGTATCTGAAACTGCCATACTCTCTTCTTTCCCAGTTAACCAGAAGTCCTAGTTTACAGCTCTTGCCTCCATGTAATTAATAATGCCTCTTTCTTTCTTAAAGTGCTCCAGTTTGGTTGATAAATGATACAATGCCTTCGCTTTTATCCTGCAAAAATTTTCACAAAAACCCATCCAGCTATTTATTCATTTCATGTCTAGCATCACCATGTGCCAATAACCACATTGGCAATTCTTTTTGAATTTCTCCCTAGATTCATTTAGGGGTACCTTGAGCTTACCAGCCTTCCATGAAAGAGCTACACCCATATTTACTTTTTCATGAAGCATTTTATTCATGTGAGGTGATTTACTGGGGGACAACTCAATTTAGATCTTTGCACCAAGGCTGAGGTGTAATTGGCCCTTGACTCAAAACTTTCAACTTTTACCAGTTGGACTTGAGAAATAGTTCCTCTTCCCAGCCCTGTGAGTCCCAGAACTTCTGGATTATCTATACTCCTTTCAATTTTGCTTACAGTACAGCCAATTCCTTTCTGGGCTCTTCTCTTTTTTGTGGTATCTTGTCCAAGTGTAGTCAATGGCTACCAACACTCCGTTTTCCCAGTCTCTGTCTAAAGTTACACATCTATTAGGGACATTATCTGCTTCCAAGTTTAGTATAAGCAACAGTTTTACCAAATATTTGGCCACTAAAAACGCCAAACTCTAATTACAGGTTCCTTGACACCCACTCTCTGGCCTTAAAATCAATATCACATATTTTATGGGTTTTGTTGTTACAGCAGCAGTCTAGTTCTTGGTACTGATTTCTGTATCAGTTAAAGCTTTTTTTTTTTTAGGTTATGGTGTGATACAAACAACTCATGTGTCTCAGTGGCTTACAGTCAAAAAGGCTGATCTCAGTACAAACTGTCTGCAACATGCCAGCAAGTCTGCTTAGCTCTGTCCCATGTGTCTTCTTGACTGGGGTTCAGGTGAGAAAGAGTGATGGGCAGGAGCAGTGCTCCCTGCCAAGGTGCTCAAGTGAGGTCATAGGCACTACAATTAAAAATCCTTGATCATTTACAATTCAGAGGCTTTTGGTTTGATTTTCCATTTTCTGATATGGTTTTCTGTGTGGATGGCGGCTACTGTTTGAGGCTGAAATCTGTGTCACCAGAATTGGCCCAGCTGCCTGCAATATGGACTTGGAATGCCAGGCTGCTCCCTCTGTCAGGAAGAAACACAGCTTATGTTACATTTGGTAACACCCAAGGAAGTTCTGAGACACACTAAATACTCACTGGCCTCTTAGACCTGGGTAGATAGCAGTGCCTAGTTTGAAGCTGGGTCCATTCACATTTTTGTCCGCACCAACTTTTTGCCTAGTGTTAGCTGTGCCCTGCCTCTTGGTCTTGCCATTGGCTGTACTGCTCTGGATCCATATCTCTGATTTCCATTTTCTTTAAGAAAGAAGGGGTGAGCTACCTGGACATAAATCCTGCCTTTTCACAGCTGCGTACTGGAACCCTCCATCAGGACCAACCTCAGATTGCTCAGACTTTCTTTAAAATTCATGCCAATGTTGCGGCTGCTGGTTTATGTGCTCTGGTCCCAGGCCAAATGATCCAGAAGCTTGAGTTTCACTAATTTCAAGTGGAAATTAGGAAAGAACTTCAAGGAAAAAAATCTTTATTCTAAATATAACCTCCTAATATCAGCTGCCTGCTACACATATTCTCATTCTTTATAGGGAACCCACTCCCCACTTACACAACGCAGGAGTTCAGTGGAGCCATCTTCGCTCTTCCTGCATGTTACCTGGGTGTTCCTGAACAGCTCCCCTTATGGTTTTCTCATGCGCCAGAAAGTAATTCCCCTACAGGCCACCCTTGACTCTGGTTCAATACCTACTTATTATTATTTTTTTAAATGCATAAAGTTCGAAGCTTCTTTTATTTTTTAACTTTTTTAGTTAAAACTTGGAGTTATCCACTTTCACAGATCAAAAATTTGAAATAGGTTATGCAGTGAAATATCTTCCACCCTTAATCGCTGTCTACTCAGGCTTAATCCCCTCTCTCCTCTCCCCAAAGCAGATAACCACTGTTAACACTTTCTTCTTTTATATTTTCAGGGATATTCTAAGCAATAAAATAAATATTAAAAATGAATATTTTATGTCTTTTGTTTTGTATAAATGGTGGCACTCTACATTTTTTCAGTAAACATTTGCCAGAGAGCATATATATCATGTACAGTCTCCTCATTCTTATATGTCTGAGTCGTACTTCCAATGTATAGATGCAATATAATTTAATAGGTTAAACAGTATAAAATTGTTGATAATTGATAGTTTTAGAACTATGAATATAACAATTTCACATACCTGATCATATATTTAATTTCCTAGTAAAGGATGTTTTACATTTCATAAACAAAATTTTATTAGAAGTCAGCTGCAACCATTCACAAAACTTAACTGATTTACATTATTCTGACACTGAATTTGACCTGAAGGATCATGACAATAAATCCAAGTTTCTCAGCTTACTGTATGTGAGGAGTATTGTAAGCAGCAGAGGGACAAATTCATCAGCTAAATATTCACCATTTGTGTTCAGACCTACCAGTCCATAAGATGTAAGAGAAAGAACAATATTTTTCATGACCTTTTGATATTTGCACCATTTGGCCAATTTAGATGGCTTTTATAATTTTACAAGCTACAAACAAGTTGTATGCATATATGTTTGTTCATGTAACTTTTATATTTCTGTTCATATATGGAAACTTAATAGTTACATGCATGCATATCATGACCATGTCTACATAACATGAAATATATGGATAAGAAATTCTAAAGTCAGTCAAACAGCCAAATAGTTTGTTCAAACTAATTTCTCAGAAACATCTGACAGCTTAGCACCAGGATCTATTTTCATGTGGATATTTTATATAGACCAGGCTTTATTTTCCAGAAAGAGTTCAAATAACTAAAAGCAAGTTCCTACAACCAAGTTAAATATTTCTTACTTTTTATAACATATGGAAACTTTTTTTATAGCTCTAACAAACTGGGCCATGTCCCAAACCCTAGGCTTCTCCCTCCTTATGGTTTAACAAACCAATTCTTTCCTTGTCATGCTGGAGAGCTAACTGTGGTTCAGGCATAATCTGAATTTTCCAGGCACGGCCAAGATGTGGATGGAAGACCAGTTAGTAGTCAATATTTTAGAAATTCTGCAGCAAGTCTTCATCCAATTCCTGAATTTCTCTCTCTCTTCAAGTGTATTTTAGACAGTGATTAGTAATCAAACATTTCAATCTGGCAAATGTCTTTTGAACTCAGAGCAAGGCACACTGCTAGAAACTGGGGCTACCTAGGTGAATAAAAAAATTCCTTGCCCTCAAGGGGGCTCTTATTTTAGCAGGTGATTCAGAGGAGTAGGTAACTGACTAAATTGTGAATCAGTGCAGTAACAGACTTAAGCCAATTCCTGCAAGCACAGAGGAAGGGGAAATTCACTCTGATCTGTGGCATTAAGAAATGCTTCACAGCGGGAATAAACAAGCAGACATCCCGGGTCCCTTGGGATAGTCCCAGTTTATGCTGTTTTCCAGGCATGATTATTAGTTATTAGCACTACACTTTCACTCTCAAAGGGTTCTTTGGACAATAAATTATATGATCGCACTAGTAACCGAACGCACGTAAGATGTTGACACAGAGCAGAAGGAGGGTTAGAAGTTCAGATGGACCAAACAGCAGGACAAAAGGCATGGAGGAATAAATCCTATGGGATGTTAAGGCAAAAACTGTGCTGAAAATCTTTCTCTTGAAGAGGGCGCCCCTACCCCCTTTTCTATCGCTGTTTGAATGGAAATGGGAGTTTAAGAATTGTCATGAACCTGCTATTTGCATATTTAACTTATTCTTCTTTCTAGGACTGTCTGTTCTGCAACACAGATTTTTCCTATCTTTATCCCTCACATTTTTCCACTTTCATTTGATTAGATAATTTTCTTTCTGGCAAAGTATTCCATTCACATCACAGAGGAAGAAAGCGAAATTAAAAACCAATTCATACATTCCATTATCTGCCTTCTGACCAGTTAACACTGAATGAGAGCAAACACTGTGCTCCAAGTTTGCCCTTGCACTTTCCAAGAAACAAATGTTTAAAGAGAAAACATCCAAAATTAAAAAGACATTATTTCTGTCCTCATAACTATTCAAGGGGGAAAGGATGGAACATGATACAATAATAAAGAAAATCTTAACTAACTTGCATTGCTTTAGAACAATAGATTTACATGATTACTTTATGAGTGATAAAGTCAACCTCTGATTGGAATATTTCCCCTAGGTACTTTTTTTTAACAGAAAGGTTCTAAATCTAGAACAAAGCAACAAGACTATCACTCTGTATAAATATATGAAAAATGATACAGCCAGCAACTGAGCAAGTCCAACCGACACTGAGAAGGCTCTTGCCACATATGTAGACTTGACCTCCATGACTTGCTAATCCCCAAATGCTTTTGTCTTAGCTGGTTAGGATCCTTCAAAGACCTGAAACCACAGATTCTACGTATAAGTGTACATATACTGAGAGTGTTTAGCATATGCAGTCCACAGTGGGGTGAAGAGATGGGGAAGGGCCAGGAACCATCGAAGGAAAGATGATGCAGGCACAGGGTGGATCCAGCTCTCTCCTCTGCCCTCTTGCCACACCTGCTTCTTTCTGGAGCTGCTTCAGAGCTGCTCCTTCCAGACAGGAATACAAGTCCCTCTCTAGGCAAGCTCTTTGCTCCTTTCTCAGTCCAGTTAAGTAGCAAGGTTTCCCATAGCTTGAACCTAGCATTCAACACTTCTTCATGAGCAGATGATATTGAGATCTACTGACCTTCAGAGAGGGCTTTTAAAACTTGACATTATCCAAAATGTCAGCAAACTTAGACGGAACATTTATATTAGACACAGTTATCTAGTTACTCTGGTTTTACTGGCTTCCTAAGAATATAATATAACAATAAACCCATTTGATGAAATAACCAATTTTTTCCCCCTCTCCTCCCGGGGCCCTCACTTTCCCTGATCTCAACTCTAATGCTAATCTTCTAACTGATCTAGCTGCCTCTAGTCTCTTCCCACTTCAGCCCATTTCTGGGTTGTTCCCCAAATGATCTTTCTAATATGGGACTTGACAATGCCCCTATTTAAAGCATTTCTGATAGCTCTCAGAACTAAAGGATAAAACTGTAGTTAACCTGCATGCAAGGCTGTGCACAGTTACCTTTCTCACCTTACCTCTTCCCTTTCATACCTGACGGCTCTGCAGAATTTCAGCCTGGTGAACGTGCCTGACTCTGAGACCCTGAGACCGAGTCACACCCTCCTGTATAATACCATAGCAGTGACTGGATGCTCCTAGGGGCCCGAGTATTACTGGAGCTCTTGTTCATCTGAAGATCATCATCACTGCTTAGCAGACTGCCTGGTATGTTGCCTGAGTAAATTTAAAAAGGTGGCTGAATTAGTTCCCATTTGACTAGCACGTTCTTAAATCAAAACCACTAGTCCTAACAGGTTTTATTGGCTCCAAATGATTACCTGCATGTTTGAGGCCACTTTTGGCTAATCACACATTCCTAGTGATAGGCAACATGAGGATATGTGTGCATAAGTGTGTGCATAAGTGTATCAAAGCCAAAGATACATGGGATTGTGCCTAAAGTTGGTTATGTGAAATAAATCCAACTTTTGATAGATGAACACACAAATCACTTTCATATAAATATATTTTATTGCAGAGAAGTTATAAGTATTTACATGCTGCAACACGTCACAACATAAATTTACCAAATATTTTATGGTGGGATGCTGTAGGTTTCAGATAATAGTTTCAGAAGAACCACAGATTGCGTGAGGAGACTGATAGCTTTATTGACTCTACAACTCTCGGTCGCTAAGGGCTAGAAGTCAAAAGGCAGTGTTTGTTCAGTCCTACCTGTCATCACTCGCATGCAGAAACCTAGGAAGCAAACACAAGAGAACTGTCGAGTTTCAAATCCATGTTGCCACCAAAGTTTACAATGGGTTGGGTTATAATTCATGTCGTAAAGCATTTAATTCTTGCATAAAATATACAGTTCTATTAAGATTGGTATAAATCTACTTATTTATAAACCCTGGGTTAAAAACGAGGACAGGATACAGCCGCACATGCAGTGAGAAGGACAACCTAGCAAATGTTTGTGAACTAACATGTTTCTTCACTTTCTTATGGTTATCAATCTGGGAAAATAACCTCAAGGACTGTAGATTTACACTTGTCTTGGTGATAAGTAATGGCAATGAACTCCAGGAAAGACCCTAGGTGCTTTCACTGATTTATGCTGGTGGAGGAAACTCTAGGGACTGGACTTAGGCATAATCTGACCAGCCTTCTTTAGGCCTCGTCTCAAACAGGGTCATCCTAAAGTGCAATACAAAACTCATCGATGCCTGACTGCTTATTTCTCAAAAAGTCAATAAAGTGCTAACAGATCTCGGACAGAAATGAAACAAGTAGGTGGGTCTGGACACTCCAAACCAAATTCACAACTCCATGCCTGAAAGTTGTGTTCCAAGGTCACCAAGTAGATAGGCTTTGATTGAAAAGGAAGGGGAGAGGAAGTAAGTGAAGAAAACACAAACAAATAGGGGGTCTGTATCTCTCCAAACCTGCCCCACCATCCTGAGTAATGCACGAAGCAAGCAAACGGGTGAGGAAGATTTATGCACAGCTTTGCAAAATGGTGCAATGCGTGTTTACTCCTGATTCCAAATCATTGAGAAAATTCTGATGACGATTAAGGAGAATTTCTGGTTTTCATCTTCCACTGAGAGTAATATTCCCTAAGAACAGCCCTGTATCCACCTTCTGATCCCTCTTCTCATTTTTTTCTCCTCCCAGCACGTTCTCCTTGCTGCTCAAGAAACGAAAAACAGTGCCTTAGGCTGTGGATGCCCTGGCCAAACAAGCTGTTGATACTTCAGTGTTTAGCATGAGAGAAAGGGAAGTCTGCGTTCTATTTTTAAGAGATTCATCTTAAAATAAAATGAGACTCAGCTTTGGAATGGAATCTCTTTGCATGCTCCCATCAGTAGGAGTGAATCAGCAGCTTAGGATTCCCATGCCAGGTGATCAGTGTGGAATACAATATATTTTTTAAAATACATTTTGGGGGGCTGTTTCATTTTGCAAATAAACCATACATTTGAAATTGTGAGCTAGGTGGCTCACAAAGGCCATCTGCAGGACTTGTAAGTTTTCTGGTGTTGGAAAAATGGACCATGTTATAGGCTTTGAGTAAATCAGGTTATAAACCTCTTTGGGATTTGAGCCCAGCAAGTTCTACCCCTGCCTGAAGCAAAGAATAAGAGTTTATGAGAATAAGTAGTTTAAGGTAATTTAAAATAGTATATATTCAGTATGCATAATAAAAATACATCCATACAGTGATCTTGATGCTATAATAATAATTTTTCTCTTTAAAAATATAATCCCCTTGAAAGTGCTAACAGGAGCTTCCTTTCTGTTTTTGTTTCAAAGGCAAACTACCTGGCTCTGCAGTACTGTAATTCTCGTGTTATTCCTGGAGTCTTCCCTTTCCAAAGGTAATAATAATGCACAGTATATTTTTCTCACTCTTTCAGCTTCTTCCTTTCTTATGAAATGCTGCTAAGTATGAAATACTGAAAGAATTAAAAGGGACAATTAATTGGAATGAAGGCGTTATCGACGTCTGACTCTGAACAAACAATAGATAAGTTGTCCTTAACTTATTGAGATATATGACTAAGTAGGACCACTTGATCTCCAGTCCTAATAAAGCCTCTGAGTCCTAACAGGAAGTGCAAAACAGGAAACTCAATTTGTATAAAAAAACCTTGATTGAGACAGTGTAACAAACCATGATGTGAAATAATAGAGTCAAATTTAAAGTCACAATATATCAACCACAGCCCAAACTGAAAGGTTTTTATCATAACAGTGATGGCTTCCTGAGCCAGAGAAAGCTTACTGTACTTCAAGGATCAACTACAGTCGACAGACAGCAGGTATTCTGTAAGTTGCAATAACAATTGAGTAGCTGCAGATTGCATAAATGTGTTGTGTCACATAATATCAAAGTTATTTGCAAAAATTATACAATCTGGAATGCTTGAATATGAGACACAACAAGGTACTGAAACATACATTTATAAGAAAATGAGAGCAATCATTAATATAAAAGATATTTTTGGATGCATTAAGTTAGCAGTGATATCAAGGTTAAATAGGTAAATAAGTTCTTTTTAGTCGACTACTTAGAATTTCGGTCATATACGTTGATATCTTCTTCTTTGCAAAATCTTAGACCTCTCTGTGTCTTCTGGTTTGCCTTGCTTGGGATCTTCAAAGTCCCAAGAGTAAGTATTGATCAGGGGCAGACATTGAGGGGTACTTTCCCAAAACATGCTCAAGGGTAAAGATTTTCCTAGGATGGCCTGGGGAAAGGCTTCCTTGGCCAGTCTCACTTCTCCATTCTGACAGCGCTCTGGCCTGAGGTCTCCCTCCACCCCTGCCTTTCCATTTCCCTCAACTGATCAATACTCCTTGGGAACTTCTGATCCTCATATCTTCTGTCTTAACACTGAATCCACCACTTCTTCCTTCTCCTTTTCTTTCTGGGCATGCTACACTTTAAAAGTATCCCAGATCTCTTATTTCCGGGGCCCCACTATCTTATTTGCACTTAAAGCAGAAGAGGCCGGGAAAGCTACACTTCTTTCAGCATTTGGTTGATCTGGGGTCTCAAACTCCCAAGGGCACACCTCAGCTCGTGACGTTAAAGGTTGCTGGAAGTTGTTACTTGGGTTATAGGAGTCAGGCACGTTTCGCTCAGAGGGAGATGTCTTTTTCTCCTGGTCTCCTATTTGGCTGAGACTTTCATTCTTCACTTTAGATGCTACAACTTTGGGAGGAAGCTCTTCAGACCACCCAGCACACACATTGGCTGCGTGACGCTGGCCCCTGTTCTCATCTTTCGCTCTTCCCGGGGGAACCTGAGTCTTGGGAATCAAATACTTCTCATCTTCAAAAAGGTACTGACCTTGGCTCTCCCAAGGGCACACCTCAGCCTTGTCTAGGCTCTTCTGATTGGATGGCTGACACAGTTCAGCTGCCTTAGGCTTGGGATGAGATTTCTCCTTTAAGGAAAAAGTTGGGTTTTTCTCCATTTCAGAAGCTGCAATAGATACGTGCTTTTGAACTTTTGAATCTGAAGGCACAGGACCAGGGGTCAGGTCGTAAATCTCCCAAGGGCACACCTCCCCTATGTCAAAGTCGTCCTTCCTCTGGGTAGTGCCTGGGCTCAGCTCAGAATTGGCAGTGGAGGGGTTGGCCCTTTGTTGCTTCATAATCCCAGATTTCTGAGGTTTTCTCGGCTCCTCTGAATGACTGGAGTTGGTGGGGGCAGGATCTTTAGTCTCTGCATTATCTGAATTTGAGTATTTTCTGTTTGTCTCTTTCTCTCTTGGCTTCTGGGACTTAGCCCGTTCCTCCACGCCTGATGTTTGGGTTTTCCCAGCTAATCCGAGAGTCTTCTCCTTGGCACTTGCTATGACACTGAGGGACTTCTGTAGCATGGATGTTCGTGGGTGCCCCGGCTTCTTCTCCGAGCTGAGGTTGTGGGCACTTGCCGACTTACACACCAAAGGCACAGACTCTGTGGACACAGCCTCGCTGTTTTCTCTCAGTGTCTGTGTTGGTTTTTTCCCCGGCAGAGACTCCAGCGTGGAGTTTTCTGTCGCCTCCTCTTCTTGGCTCTCGGTTGGCAAGCTCGTGGACACCTCCGGCTGCTCCCGCACGTGGTCATATGTACTGTGGGATTTCTTTAAGGAGAAGACTCGGTTTTTCAGGGACTCCTCCTTGGGCTTCCCAGTGTTACCCGAAGACTCCTGTGGGTTCTTCCTGCCCAGGGCTGTGCTCTTGGCCGTGCTGTGGTCCACAGCATCCTTGTCCTCTTTGGAACACTGCCTGCTGACCGTCTCCGGGATCTCAGTGATGCGCCTCATGATTGAACGGCCTAAGCCCTTCTTGGAGCACCGCTTTTTCTGGAGGTGGGGGTTATTTGTGATCATCTTCTTCCTTTTATAGATTTCCAACTGCGCATAGAGTTTCTTCAGCTCGTCCTGCCGGAAACAAGAGTAAATTCAGAGAGGTGTGGAATTTAGCATTTCAGCTGGATTATATCACTGAATGTCATGTGAAGTCAATACACTGAGTTCTTTAGGGAACTGCCCTCTACAGCTCTTCCTGACATCTCTGCCCATCAACTTCTCCCTCACTCTGATGTTCTGATTCCCCTGTATCTTGTTTCATACATAGTTTGAACTTTAAGTCACGAACCCATACATTCTACACTTGCTCCATGGAACAAGCACTTAGAACTTGTGAGTTGTGTGGACCAGGCTGAGGCTGGGCCATAACAAGGCACAGCCTGTTGTCTCCTGATGGACCAGACCCCTGGACAATATCGGAAGCATCATGTAGCCATTGACAGAATTACACCTAATGTTAGATTAGGTTTAGGGTATGACAGATCATCAAATTCTAAAAGCATCTGCTCCCTCCAAATGCTGACAGAGCGTCACAGATTATTTTAAAGAATCCCCACTCTCTTCTCACAGATCTATCTTACTGTCCCATCAGCAAGATGCCATAAACTGTATTATGGGGCTTGTCCCACCATTATGGCTGCCAGTAAGTCAGCTGAGACTATCAAGACTGCCTTGTGCATTCTAACCTATACTCTGATTGTATGTTTTAGAATTGGCTTAACTCTGCATTTGATGCCTTCAATTCTGACACCAACCCACATTCTCTGTCTCTCACACAAAGAAGCACACACATGGGCACTCATAGACACCAATCCACACATGCGTGCCTGTGTGATTGGGCCTAACTTGAAATGGAGAAGAAAAAAATACTGCTATTACCCGAATGTCCTCTGGATCCAGGCTGTGCTCACTCCAGGCTGAATTGATACTGCTGTTCAGGTAGGACCCAGACCGGCCCATGTCCAGCTCATCCTCATACGCTTCTGTAGCAATGTCATCACGCGGGTTATTGCTTGAATGTGAAAACTGCAACAGATATGCAATATGAGCCGTGGATATTAGCCCACTGTAAGACATGGCATAATAATTTTCTAAAGATTCTAATGTTACATCATGTCTATAGCTTGGACAAATTCATTCACTGAACCCTTTACAAAAGAGTTGCTGCTCTATTTGTGATCTTCTTTCCATGTCACATGCTAGAGCGCTTAGTGAGGCAGTATTAGCACTTGGTTCCCTCTTTTAAAATTTTTTTTAAACTTTTTTTTTTGGAGGGGGAGGTCATTGGTTTTACTTATTTATTTTTAGAGAAGCTACTGGGGATTGAACCCAGGACCATGTGTACACTAAGCATGCACTCTACCACTTGAGCTACACCCTCCCCCACTTGGTTCCCTCTTTGACTCCTTTTTTCATCCTCATCTTTCTTCCCAGGCTCCCTGTGTCCACTTATATCACTCCTCTTTAATGATATTTTGCAATTCCGAAAATGAAAAAAAGCAGAAGAATCCAAAGAAATGTGCTTGAGAGTGCTCTTAGTAAACTGGACTCTAAGAGCAGCAATTTAGACCCCTTGGCAGCTGAATGGGAATGTGTTTTTGAACAGTGGGGTCTACCTGGTATTTCTCATTTCACGTCACACAAAGGAGGCTGTATTTCATCTATGGGCACAACTGGCCCTGATCACAGGAATGTGACTTCCAGTCTACCACACAGAGCTTCTTCAAAAATACTACTTTCAAAACTCAGTGGACAGGAGATTTTAATTCCAGTCTCAACTATGGTCAATGAGATGTTAACCAGGTCATAGAACCTCTCTGGAGCACAGTTACCTCTCTATTTGAAGAGCTTGGGCTGGGTGGTATTCAAGTCTAAAATTCAAAGAGTCACTGAAATTACAGATCTTTTCCCCCTAATTATTCTCAAGCTCCTCCTGCATCATATTTTGATATATTTTAATTATCTTCATGCCATCTTTTGATATTTTTTCAGGGTCTCTCACTATCTCTTCTTCCAGGGAGAAGGGAGGGATGTGAATTGGCTAAGTGGTGGGAAGCAGGGAAAATCAAAAGCATCCTTTACATGACATAGAAACCACGTGACTGTCCTGTGAAAATGGAGAGAACGGCTTAGAGAACATGGATTCTCTTCTCCTAGCTTGTCACCAAGGTGAAATATTCCTTAAAAAGAAAAAAAAAAAAAAAAAAAGAACAGATTGCCCTTTGATACAGAGACACAGAAATATTTTAATGTCAACTGTTGTTAAAATGTCCAGCTAGGCAGGTGAACATAAACAGGAGAGAACATGTGAAGTGGCAGTTCTCTACTTAAGTAAAAAAAAAAAAAGTTTGTAGTTGGGACTGGCTGAGAAACCACAGACCCTGATGAACTTGCCCCTCATTCTTCTACTTACGTCTCGGGGAGCCACATGTGCAGTAAAGTTGAGGCCATTGAGACGGATGAAAAAGAGTCTTCGGCCTCCAAAATCTCCTGTGCTACTAGTTAAACTGGCTGTGGTTATCTATAAAATGGAATTCTTTTTCTTGAGCAAAGTCTTAGCGATGACCATGAGTTTAAGAAACAAGTTATTTGTCAAATATTGTCTATTTCCTGCTTTATTATTTTTCCTTAATGCTTATCTCTATCTAAAATACTACTTTAAATATTTGTTTTGTTAATCTTTCCTGCTTCCTCTTCTTTTCTTCCAGAATATAAGTACCACGAGAGCACGGATTTACGTCTGTTTATTACTCTTATTCCAGGATATGGAACAGTGGTTAGCAAAGCTCCTAAATGTTTTCAATTATTTATTTACTGAGAGATAATTCACATACCATAAAATCCCCAGATTTAAACCATACAAATCAGTGTTAGTACACTCACAAGCCTGCAGAGTCATCACCACTATCTAATTCCAGAATATTTTTGTCATTCCAGAGAGAAAGCCTGAACCTGTAGAACTGTCATTCCCCTTCCCCCTCCCCCTTCCCCAGCCCACGGCACCCACTGACCCACTTTCTGTCTCCTTACAGCTGCCTATTCAGGACATTTCATATAAATAAAATATAATGTGTGGCCTTTCTTATCTGGCTTCCTTCACTTGGCTAATGTTCCCAAGGTATGTACGAGGTGCAGCATGTATCAGTGCTTCACCCCTTTTACTGATGACTAACAGTTCATTTTGTGAGTCTATCCCACTGCATTTATCAGTTGATGGACATTTGGGTTGTTTCCACTATTTGGCTGTTATAGATAATGCTGCTGTGAACATTCATGTACAACTTTCTGTATGTTTTCAGTTCCCTTTGGAGCTCAATAGCAATGTATTGAATGAATAAACAGTCTGAGTGTACACCCATCTAATGAAAGTGTAATCATATCATGTAAAGTATAAAAATGATTGCGATAAATTGCAGGAACAGACTAATCCATGGAAATTATGGCTATTTGGTGTAATTCAAGTAAGGAAGAAATAAGAATTTTGCTGTTTACAATTGTTTGGCCATTTCAATCAGGCTGAATTTCAATGTTTTGGTTAATTGTGAGAGTTGAGGTAAAGAAAGCAAAGCCTAGAGGGAAAGAAAGAAATCGCAATTCTGGTTTCATCCGTGCTCATGTTATAGTGCACGGCACTGATGAAGATATATGATGCTCTAATGTTTTGTTTTCCTACATGTAAAACAGGAAAACAATGATAGTTTGTATAGTATGTTTTTTCCCAAAACTCTGATTTTTTAATTTTATTTCAAGCAGCCTCACTGTTATCATGTCATAGATGAGGAAACTGAAACCCAGAAAGATGGAAAGTCTTGGCTGATGTTATACTATACAGCTATATATTATATGTGTATGTGTGTGTGTGTGTGTGTATCATACAGTTAATTTGGGATGGAGTATGAGTTCAGAATCCTTGTATTCTGGGTCCTGCCCCATTTCTCTCCACTTCATAATGCTGCCTAGATAAGCCTTTGTCAAAATCTATCATTGTTAAGAAAGACTCTCTTTACACAATATTAAAATTATTTCTGTTTATATAAAATTTTTCTGAATGTTTAAAACACAATACTTCCCTGAATATGAATCCAGAGAAGAGGTTTCTTAGAATAGGATAATTCTCTTTAAAAATGATCTTGATGTTATAGCTACGATAAAAGCCACTGTGAACCTCTAATAATTAAAACATAAATAGATATCAAAACATTTGGAAAAAGAGTAAGACAGATGATGGATTTTGTACAAATTAAGGCAATTAAAATTATGTGAGATGTTTAATAAATTCTCAAAAGAAAAGAGACGCCTAGTTTCCTGAGGAGGAAGTTTTAAAAACACTGTCAAGCAAATCTCTCCACCTTCCCTTGCCTATATTGCCAGATATTTTTAAAAGAAGAAACAGTTCCATGCTCATTTAAAAGACAACTGCCTTGCAAGAGAAAAGTAATGCTGGAGGAATACCTTTGGAATCAAAAGCAACCCAATGGTGACTGTCACAGTCAAATGAGTATGTGCAAAATACAGCATCAACATCCAATCAGACTGAAGTCTTGAGGCAAGAACAAATCTGAAATGAGAATTCACCACATTAGAACCCAACAAGATCTCCACTTAAAACACGAGGCTACTTGGAAACGCTTCTCCTCAATGTGTTAG
This sequence comes from Camelus dromedarius, assembly GCF_036321535.1. Taxonomy (NCBI): domain Eukaryota; kingdom Metazoa; phylum Chordata; class Mammalia; order Artiodactyla; family Camelidae; genus Camelus; species Camelus dromedarius. Next base: position 14,057,434 of record NC_087461.1, read on the forward strand.
AAAAAAGCAAGCAAGCAAGCAAGAACTCAGACTGCTGTTTCTACGACATATATTTTCATCACAGAAGAATAAGGGTCTAAGTAACCCTAATTAGATGCATAAGAATATGAACTCTTTATTGTTTATTTCTTTAAATTATCAAAAGTAAGAAAGATAACATATATATAAATAATGTGCTAAACATTTCCTCGGATTATTATTTTGTAGGCAAGTTGAATGTGCAAAGCAAAAGCAGTAGACCACACATCAATTCCAAAGAAGAGTAGGTTAAAAACTGGTTGTTTCAGGCAAATTTGGGTTATAAGACACATCCACATCATTCTTGATCATAATATTCTTCATTTAAAAATATTAATTAGAATTAAGGAAAAAAATGGGTAAATACCTGTCTTAGTGAATGACCCCAGAGGTTTAAATGATAAACAGTGTAATGGATAAAATGAATATACTAATAATCAGTTTATAAACTGCCCCCTTTATTTTTTTTTATTAGTTTTAAAATGAAAATATAGTTGATGTACAAAGTACATCTCTTAAAATAAAAATTTTTCTTTTTATAAAGTGTCAAATTATTTTAAAATCATTTAAAATGTAATTTTTAAAATCTCATCTTACTGAGGAATTTATGGAGTTGTATTCCAGGACAGCCCTGCAGGAAACATGACTAGGAAGAAAATCCATGATTGTTCTCTGTTCTGGTCATTTTGGAGTATTTTCACAAATCATCAAGTGCATGTGCAAACTAAAACTCATGTTTTAAGGACTCATCCTTATGCAGAAACCAGGTGTGGCTTTTATTAAGGTCATTTTGCAATCATACCCTTCTTTTAATGTTTTCTCATCCACTGTTTATCCATGAAAGCTGAATATGAGACTTTAGAGCTTTTGGAATTAGAGAATTGGCATTTTGTTTCAACGGTAAACATCATCAAATTTGAAAACCTAACATCCTAAGAAAAGCTTATGATATAATCATGAAAGAAACATGTATGAATCTAAAAATAGAGGAGACAAATTTTATTTCTGCTTTATACCATACTCATGACAAATTTATGAAGTAAATTTATACTATTCACATTTAAAACAAAATTTCCATCAAATGTATTTCTTCCTCATTTTTACCTCCATCCTCTCCCCACCCCCCAAAAAAGCAAGCTGAAATGGAAGCTCATGAGTTATCAACATGGAGAGAGTTCTCCTGTGTCATAAACAACTTAGACTTATACGCAGAAGTGTAGAATGGTCATAACAGTTCACGGACAACTAAAAGGGATTTTCTGGATTAACATCTTTTCCAGCTCCTTTGTGAGAAAAGTAGCTTCACTGAATATGATTGAATCTTCACTTTGTTCAGGGATGGGATACTTTTGACATCGCCTGTGCTGGGTAAGGTAAGATTTTTTTTAAGCACTGCACTAGAAGCATCTTACTTAGTAACAAGTTACAGTCTCTGAGGCACAGTACTGAAGCACAGAAGCAATACAAAATGTGCCCTGGAAAATAATACAGTCCTAATCTGCCGAGGCCACTGCCAGTACTGGAGGAGACAGTTTCATCAAAGGAGATGGATTTACAGTCTAAAAGCATCCTCATGCGCTGGGAATTCCTATCTCAAATGCCAAGAGAAGTAAACTTGACACTAGCTTGACAATATCTCAAAAAAAAGAATAGTTACATATTTGAATTAACATAGGAAATCTAAAAAATTTTGAAGTATACAGACATCAGTTGTTCTTAATCAGCTTTAATTATTGCCAGGTTTTTTTAGGCTACAGTTCTGATTAGAAAAACCTTAAGAAAAATTGAGTTTTGTAGTAGTATTAAAGCTTCAATTTTTTAAAAGAGTATTTCAACTTAAAGAATAGATCTAAAAGTCAGGAGCATAAAAATATTTGAAAATTGAGGTTAAGAATAAAGGCAAATTTTTTAAAAGTCTTGCACTCTTCCAGAAGTTTGCTTTATGCTTAGCACTAAAAATAAGTAAAGGATTAGATCAGACTGAGTAAAATGCCTTCTCATTATTTACCCTTCTAGACTTAATCCTTTTAGGTTATTTCTGTTCAGTCTGACAATTTGGTAAAAAAGAAAGTAAGTCTGTACATAATATGTAGTCATAGTTTTAAATTTATATATATGTATGTATAAATACATATACATACATATATGTACACATTTTATATTTTAAGCAGACAAGAACATATATACCTATTTATACAGAATATCTTTGCTGATGTTGGATGCCTTATTTAATATTATTTCATTCTAGGAAAAAGTTATCAAGATGAATCCAGTTGATTTAAATTATTAGGTTATTGCTAATTATCTTTGAACTTTATTAATAATGGAACCACAGCATATATGAATTTAGTCCACGTGTAAAGAAGAAATTGTGCTTCCTTAATTTCTTTAATTATCACTGTTTATTACTTGCTCCTGGCTCATGCCCCTAAAATCAGTGTTTTGTAGATTTATTTTGTTAAACTGTAATTCCATTGTTGGTCCCTTATGGCCATAAAAATTAAATTTCCAAGAGAGAGGAGCTATGATTCTTTGAAGCCAATATGATACCATCTAATCAATTCTGGTCTATGTAGAAAAGTCAGCTTTGGAACTTGAAATGTATAGCTTCCCATTCAGGTTTGTGGAGGCTTGCCTAAGAGAATAGCAGAAGCTGCCAAGCCTGGTCACTGTGCTGCCATTGGAAGTCCTCCTTGTTCAAAACTGAAAGGGGTCCACAGAGTTGTCTGGAAGAAAATTGATCTTGTGAGATCAAATTGATCATGCATTGTCTACTCAACACCAAACCTACTAGGTTCAAGATCAACAATTCAATCAGAGCTTTTGTCTACACAAACCCAGCTCACAGTTTATACGATTTTTCTGGCTGGATGGGTGGGTTGTTTGGGATTTTGTAGGAAAAATCTAAGTAGAGTAAGAAAGCTCATTTTTTTTTTTTTTTGCTCACATTTAATTCTTACTTTGTTTTTTTAATGCTGCACAACACAATGTTTATTTCATTTGTTTCATTTATTTATTTTATTTCTTTATTTCTGTTTGCTGCTGTTATTTTATTTACTTAAAGAGAGAGGGAACGTTTATGGCCTTTTCTGCTTTTTCTTTTTCTGTAGGCCGCCTTAAGCTTTCTAAAATTCGAATATTTAAGCAAGCTGAAGGGCACAGGGGGTTCCGCAAGATCACTGTGGGGAAAGGCAAGGTGGCTTTGTTAGTCATGCCCTACGGTGGGTGATGAACTGCGTGTACAATTACGTTTTACTTTTAATTGTGCTTAAGGCCTTAATTGAATTTGGAGGTTCCCTTCTTAGAGCAGCTCGTACTGACGGAGGTGCACGCGCTGGATGACGTCACGGCAGTCGCTGAACACCCGCAGCAGCCGACGGTGCGTGGCCCGGCAGGCCTGCTTGTCCTCCTGCAGCTGCTTCTCCAGCTTTCTGCTGGCCTCGCGCTGCGCCTTCTCCTCCCTGCGCTGGTCCTCGGTCTTACTGTTTCCGAGGCGGCCCAGGGAGGCGGCGGCGGCGGCGGGGCCGTGCGCAGGCGGCCTCGCGAGGGCCTCGAGTGCCGGGGCAGCGGCGGGCGGGCCGGAGGCGGGCTCGGCTCCTCGGGGAGGAGCGCGCGGTGCGGACTACGGGCCGCGCGGGGAGGGTGGTGTCGCTCTGACCGAGGGGAGCCCGCGGCTCCCGGCCCCTCGAGCCGACGCTGAGGGGTCTGACGGCCGCCGCCGGTCGAGGCTGACCGGAGCAGGAGCTGCGGGAGCTGCTGCCGCCGCTGCTAGCCGCCGCCCGCCGCCGCCGCTCTTATTGCCTCGGCCCCGGCCCCGCCGCCGCCCCGACCCAAAACCTTCGCTGCGGGCGCGGGGAGGCGGCGGCGGCGGCGAGGGGGGGTGGGGGGTGGGAGGAGGAGGAGGGGAGGGGGACGGGAGGAGGAGGAGAAGGAGGAGCCGCGGCCGGGGGGGGAGGCGCCGCCCCCCGCCCCCCACCCGGCTACCCGGGAAGGTGAAAGCTCTTTTCAACTAGTATGTAACAGACTTCCTATCGCTTTGGCTCAATGTTAGAACAGTATTTTCTGAAGTGTGGCCACTGTTACTACTTGTCAGTTGAGGGTTGGGGGGAGTCCATGGTCAATAAAATTTGGAAAATGCTGATTAAACAAAGTTAAAAAGGTAACCTTACAGCAGAACTTCTTGGTGTGCTCGTTTGCACTGTGACATTCCTAGGAGGAGCTACCAAATGCAGTGCGTCATAAATACACATGTGTATAAAAACCTCTAAAAGTGATTTACTAATATGTTCACAGCACATTGGGTAGTTGGATTAGGAAGTTTATTTTTTCTTTATCATTTTATGATTTTCCTGAAATAACCATGTATTGCTTTATTATTACAATTTTTTTTTTAGTTCATTAAAAAAAAATCATTTACCTTGCCTACTTCTAAAAGGACCTGGGCCAGGTGAGAGTTGAAAATCCATTGAAAAAAAGCATATCAAATGATGGAAACAGAACAGAGTAAATCTTAAGGTTGAAAAGATATAGATCAATCATGGCAACTGCTTTGAACAGATTTAATTTCTCAGGCAATTAATCTGGTTCTAAGAAACACAGCAGTTAATTATAGGGCAAAAGTCAGAAACTCTGCATTCTGACAGTAGAAGACATTTAAACTCATCTGTGATAAGCCTTTCTGCATGCTTATAACTTTTTAGTTGCTTTGTTAATGTAACATTTAACTTATATATGGTTCTAGATAAGCATGTTTGTTAGATCTTGAAACATGTGTTTGATATTCTGAAAACAAACAACAAAAATGCAGCTCGTCTTGGGAGATGGGTTGGGAGAAATGTAAAGGCTGTCGAGCTCTGGCACCAGGACCAAGTGCCCCCTGGTGCTGACTGCGCTTTCCACCCAGGACACCCCTTCCCAGGTCCTTGAACTCCAGTCTGAGTGGAGCCATGAAGCATTCTTCTCTTTGCTTATGTATAACTTTGTATTTTGCATCTCATCTTTACTCCCGCCCCTACTCTTTGTCTCTCTTCTCTCTGTCTGTCTCTTTCTTGGACAAGACGAAGGAAGGAGGCAAATTCCCTTGATTCCGGGCCCTCTCTGATGGAATTTCTAGGGTTGTCAGATCATAAATACCTCTTTCTCTTATTTAAGAGCTTTAAAAATGTAGATTATGCCTAAGGCCCAAGTTCTCTGGCATCATCTATTCCTAGGAAGTGTAAGATATCATTTTATTATTGACTAAAGTGAGAGGTGAGAAACATCCTGCAAAACCTCCACAGATCCACAGCTTTTCGCCCTATTATTTATCTCCATCTTTCCACGGAGGGCCAAGACAAATATTCAGAATTTTTAATTTAACACATTCTTAAGTGTGTCCTAACTTTTAATATATATCGAACAATTACATGCCCTCCTTCTGTTGCCTTTCAAACTATAAGATTCCTTTTTTTTTTGTTCTCACTGAGGTTTTTATTTCATTTTCAAATATCAATCAGGTGAAAATTCTCAGAAGATAAGTCATAAGGATTTCATTTTGTTCACTTACCATAAGCTACATTCTTCCTCCTTTGTACTCACTGACTATGAAGAGGGCCAGGCCATGCATTCTCACCACAGAAAGTCACTGCTACAGTGTAAGGATGACAAAACCCACTGCACACAAAAATCTAGTCACCAACTTGGAGCGGTTTTGTTGGTCTTTTGGTTTTGCATTCAAAAGAATCCACACACATAAGTTATCTGAGTGTTAAGATTTTGAAAGTACAAACCAGCATAATAAACATGAATGAAAACATAGACAATTTATCTGTATCTATTTTATCATGTATGCATGTGTTGCCTTGTATCTTCAGAACAAAAAGTACTGTGAATTATAACACCCAATAACATGCCCCTAAGGGGCTGAACGTAACACAGTAACGCTCAGTTAACCTTCAAAATAAATGAAGGCAATAAACAACTCATCAGAAGGATCTAAGAAGAGCAGAGTTTTTCTTTTTCTTTTTAAAAGCGATATTCATTTGCCATTTTTGTAACAAAGAAATGAGTCAATTTATAAAATACTATCCTTCCTATATTTTTTCATGAGGCATCTTATCCAATTTTGCTATTTAAATTAAACTGCAGCACACCTGAAAAAATCAAAACAGTTATTTACTGGTTCTGTAGATCACTTGCCTAATTGTATGGAATATAGCGGAGATAATGAGCTCATTGTGGACTGCAACGGCCATGTAGCGTGGCTCGTGAAATGCTGATGGGACGGTCCGCACTGCATAGCAGAGATAAACGCCCCACAGGAGGAATAAAAATTCAGCTGTGAGAAGAACAAAAAAAAAAAAAAACAAAACCAAACAATTTTCCATTAGTTTTCCAGGTGAAGGAGAAAGCAAAGTTTAAATTCTGTAGCAGGCATTTTGTGCTTATGATAGAAACACATGGCGAGAAATGCATACAAAATGTCACTCACGTATGACTACATATGACATATATTTAACTTTTTATTCAGTGCATAGAGGATTTTTCACAGGTATATTTTGGCTTTTTACATTAAAATTTTTTTTAAAATAGTGTTTGGTATCTCAGGGTTTTTTTGTTTTTTGGGTTTTTTTTTTTGCTAATACCTGGCTTTTTCCTAAAACAATTGTAAAATAATTAACCACATCCCTAACCCAAGTTTAAGATGTTCATAGAGCATTTGGGTCACAATAAAGTCATCAAGGCAACAAAAGGCTGATAATGTGTTTACATGCAGCTTCTAGAAATTTAAGTCCTTACTTCACTGAGCCTGGTTCAATGCATAAAGACATTTGTTGTCAGAAATGTGAGAAAATAGGTTGCTAAACATTCAGTGGCATATTTTATCAATGAATTTTATCAATGTCTTCACATGGCAGACATCATGTGTTTTGTGGGTGAATGCTAAGGGCTTAGTAAAATTCCCAGTCACCTTGTTTGCTTGCTCAGGCCAGAAGAGACAAGCAGAGAATAGCAAAGACAGGGCTTCAGAGTCACACTAGCCCTGTTTGGGAATTCTGGCTGGATTCCTAATTAACTTTGCATAATCTGAGGCACTTTAACCTTTCTGGTCACAGTTTCCTCATCTGGAAAATGAGAATAATAAAAGTATATATTTCATGGGATTATTTGCTAATGAAATCAAGTAATGGATATAAAGCACTTAACAGTTTCTGACATAGTAGATGTTAGAAAAATAAATAGAGATGTTAAAAATTAGTTCTTATTGTTAAACATCTCCTTTGACTTTCTTTTTCCCCAAACTGAACATTGTTATTTTAACTCATTCTGACCAGTAACTGTTATCATCCATTTTATCTGTCTTAGTGACATAACCTCATTGGAGATATCTAATTGACAAAAAGAAAGCTCTAATTTGGAGAACATATTACATCAAATGCATTACCTGTTTATAAACTGAAACACTGATTTCCAGTCCCATATGCCCAGGTGTTTCACCTGCCAAAGTTTCAGCCTATTTCTATCAGTATTTAAACAATAAGTAGTGCCCCAATCATTGAAAATCCCTCAAGTAAACACATCTGTCAAGAGTTATTCTAAAACCCTGCTGTGTTCAGAAGCCAAGGGAAAAATGCACCTCACTCAAAGTTCTCCATGAGATCAGAGGGGAGGTCCTGATTTCTGTCCACGGTGTTACTACTAACTCCTCACTCAGGTTTGAAATCTCAGAGCCACCTTTCATTGACACATTTCTACTTTTGAGTTAGTTTCCCTAAGCATCATTTCTCTCAATGCTCACAATTACAATCCTGGCCTAAGCCCCTACCTGTTTACTCCTTATCTATTACAGTTATTTTTCAACTGCCCCAGGTAAACCAGGCTTCACCCTGCATTAATTCATTCATAAGTGACAAGTTCATTTTTCTGAAACTCCACTTTGATCTTATCAGGATTTGTCCGAGTCTCTGCTACTCCCTTGGGGTTAGCTGATTCATGTTTCCACTGGAAGATCCACTCATGTCCCCTTAGGACCCTCGAATAATTCCTGCTCCCAAAGGAAGCCTACATGGGTTCCTGCCAGGGCAGGCGTGTTTCAAGTTTCAAGACTTAGATGACTGTCTTGCAAGAAAGTTTCAAGACTTTCTTGCCACCTAGAGTTCCCATTAGCTGCCCCACTGCTTGGCCTTAATCTTTTGTGCTTGTGTATTTCTTAGACCCTGACTTCTTGTCTAGTCTCTGACCCTCAGGTTAGTGTTTCGTGAAGTACTGCGTGCGTCTTCATTCAGAAATCTTCAGCAGTTCACTGTAGTCTTACAAATGCTTGGCCTGGCATTCCTAGCCCTCTATGACTTCATGTTACATATTCAATATGATCTCCTAACACTCCCTGACATGAACTCTGCACTGACTCAGGAAGACTCATTGTCCACTGAACACCCCAAAGATTCTTCTTGTGTCTGAGTCTTTGTTCATGCTATTTCTCACACAAGAAATCTCTTATCCACAATTCCAAGTCTTAACCAATTTTCAATGTCCAATTCAGGTTTTCACCTCCTTTGTTGGGCTATCTGAGGTGTTTCTAATCTACAGTGAAGTTTCCTTCCTCTAATTTCTTATAGTTTTTGGCTACCTATACTACACAATGCAGAGAATAATGCCACACAATATATAATTGGGAGAAAACTGTTCATGGGGTCTTGTTAGTCACTCCTCTCCTTAGCCCCAACTAGACATGACCTCCTTCAGAGCAAGAACTGAGTCAAAATTCTACCTCTGCCCACACAGATGACAGCAACAGTACTGAGCACACATAGATAAGATTTAATAAATATTTGTTGAACTGAATGAATGTAAATTGTACCAGTTTCATGTTATGAGAGATGCAGACTTTCAGTTCCTTTACTGCTCCATCTAACATCTACATACACGATCCATCTATAGACATGATCTAAAGGTCATATTGGCATTATCATTAATGGTGGTCACTGCTACTTACTGATGGACCATTGAGTGTGTCATACTGTGCTCGGCACTCAAGCATGGTCTATGAAAAATATTATTAAACAAACACTAACACAAAAAATATACTATAATTGAAGGGTTCACATGTAGATGAGTTATAAAAACACAATCTTCTCCCGCTTACTGCAGCGTTTTTATACAATGTTATAACTGAAGATTTTTTTTAAAAGGAAAGTTATCAGGTTAAATAGTGTGCTACAATGGAGAATTATATTTAAAAACATAAGACAAAATAAGATTCCTCCTAATAGCTAAGCTGTACATTAAAATCATTTCATTAGCGATATCAAACAATATGCTTTAGCTGGAAAACAATTTATTATTCAAAGTACCAATTAAACTAACTGTGATATATAAAAGTTGTGCTTAGGGAAAAAAATCAGTTTCATATAATTAACTACAGACTAACATGGCAATTAGTAAAGAAAATATGCAGATGTTACCAAATTTTGCAGTGTTATTACGTGGGAGTCAAAATATATGTTGTGCTTCTGCTTTAGAAAATAATTTCTGGTGTTAAATGATTTTTGATGGGAGGCATGGGTATAGTTAAAAAGGGAATTGCATTTATATTTAACAATTCAAAAAGGGCTTTCAGAAAACTGAGGTATTCTATTTTTAATCTATTAGAAATAACAGTGTAAAAGTTAACTGCCATAGCCTTTAAAAAATTAATATGCCGTAATGAAAGTAATTTCAAGTTATCCTTCCAAAGGGCTGGGTCAAGCAAAGAAGTGAAAGTTGCTATCAGCTCTTTGACACTAAAGATGCCCCAGCTCTGAGAACACCTACAAGGTCTGAGAGAGACAAAACTTCAAAGCACATATGTCTCTCAAGCTGTGGGATCTACCCTGCTGTGCCGTGTTGCAAGGCTATTTTGTATTAATAACATATTGTGCTTCTTAGCCGGTTAAAAAATTATTTCTACATGACAAAAAATAAATTTCATTTTCCAAATGTTTCTTTTAATGTCCTCCTCTATTTTTTCTCTAAATCTTATCCACTTAGAAAATTTGTGGTCAAAGTAAACCTATTCTGTTTTCCTTTTAATAATGTGGGCATCACAGAAATTCTCGCTAAGTATTAAGTCAAGTAGTTCCAATAGTGCCTGCAAATACTTCAAACTCCAGCATGCCAGGGCTTGGCTGGCAGACAGAAGCCTTCATACTCTGGAGGTTTATTTGTCTTTGCTTTTGTTAAAATAAAGACAGTTATGAGACTTACAAAGATAAGGACAATGAGAATGATACTTCTGATAGAATTTCAAAGCTAGAAGTGACTTCAGGTGACCACTTCAGGGTACATTTTTGAGTGTGTGTGTGGCTGTGTATGGGGTTGGTTGGTGAGTTATTCTGCTTGTCATGAAGTCAGTTTATTCACCTGCAAAGCTTGGAGGAGAAGGGAGATTTCACAGCCAGGACAATGGGGCCAAAACTCTGTTCTCAGCTCCCGGGAGCAGCGAGCCACAGGGATGTGCCTGTGGAGAAGCTGGCTCTCCCCACGCTGACTCACCATGTTGGCAGCAGAACGGGGGCTGGATCCAGGCCTCCTGGTTCCTGACCAGTGTTCCCTAAATTACATCTTTTGGCTGAGGTTTTCTTTTGCTCTGTTATTAACAGAGGCCTAGACAAAATCCTTGGACATATTTTTATACTACTGAAGAAAATAAACATTTTCCCAAGCAACAGTTGTTTGTATTTTAAGCAACTAATATGCCAATTAGAATTAGCCAGTGGTGGTTAAAAGAGTTCTACTCAAAAGTGCTTTCTGCCCCTCAGTTCGTCTGACTTGGGAGCTAACATCCTTCAAATATGCGAGGCAGTGAGCTGAATGCATTTTGTACATTAGCTACAGTTATGAAGGTTTTATTGGAGAATTTGTGACTCCTTTAAAAAGGCTGGGGCAGAATTCTGAGTGCTGAAATGTCGTTTGGGGCAGAGCCACTGTGTGGAATGCTAAGGATTGCTGCTCTGAATCACGCAGAGTATTCAGGCCACGCAGGCCACATGGCGGCCTGTTTTCTCCCCATCTCTGGGGGAGCTCCCTCAGGCAGAAAGGCTGTGGATACCTTTGCATGTTGGTGTTCCTTTACTGCTTCCTTTCACACGTCCCTAGAACTGAGATCAAGTTTTTCACCAACTCCACTGCCTCTTAACTGGGGAAGTTAGAGGAAGTATATTTTTCTTTCCCTCTCGTATACACATTTATGCTTTTTAAAGTTTGATATGGGGTGATGGAAATGTAGTAACCCCAGATTCGTCCAAGCTGATAAGTGAACATTAAAGGACATAAATGTAAGAAGAGACGGAAGAGAAGGACAGAATAAGATTAGGGACCATGCAGGGTGGAGGTCAGGGCAGCAGGCTTTGTCTTCAGTAACGTTCCTTCCATTCCTTTCTCTATTTACATGTGTGTTGTTTGGGGTAGGAGTTGGAATTGGGGTTATTTGTTACCACTTTAAAAACATATTTTAAAATTTCAATCCTTTATCAAAGACTGACAGCACTGACATTGCCTTTGCTTGGGCGACAACACATGTACATTTTGAAGGACTAGCTTGAGTGGTTTTAGAATGACTGGTAGTGGGAGGGTTATATTTTTATTTATTTATATTCTACCTCTGTGGAAAAATATCTTACTTCTTTGAGTGCAATGATTTGTATGATGCTAAAGGACAAAGAAAGAATAAATTTATTTTATTCCTTAATTTTATACATATAGTGCCATTTTCTCTCTTAGAAGTTAAAGAAACTTTAACTTCCATGTTCAATTTACAGCTTATAACATCTATGAGACAATTTTGCTGAGTGATGCTTGGCCCAGGACATTGGTGACCACTGAGTGAAGGATTTGTGCGATCATTACCAAACTTCTGTTATTCTGTTGGCCAAATTGTCTCCCCCTTATATCCAGAATTTTGACTACTTTGGGGAATGGGGCCCAGGGAGCTGAACCAGGAAACCTCACAAACCTTTCCACTCCTATAATCAGTGCCAGGCTCTGCTCGCCACAATTACTGCAGAAATCAGGATGGGATAGGGGTGTAAGAACGTGCTGGAACTTGCAGTCCATATGGATTCGCAGCTTGTTTTAAAACTATGATAGTCCTTTTAATACCAGAGAAAGAGCTGCCAAAATCTTTTGACAACTGGCCAAATACAGGAAACCCTACATCATGTAAACAACAGGGGTCCTTGAGCAGAGAAAGAAAAGCAGGGACATCTAGGATGATAAGTGGTCACACATTTTGGGGTGACAAGTGCACACATTTTGAGGTGGACAAAGAAAGGTGGGAAAAGGCAGGACTCTCCAGTGTCTGAATGAAACCTTTTGCCTATTATGCCCTCATTTCAATAAAATTAGCCTTGCAGATTAGAAGTACCCATCATGCACTGACTCCATGACACTTCTGATCCAGATTAAGGACAAAAGTCCCTTCTCCCCTAGGGAAGGTGGAGTTGGGATGAAAATAGAGGATACAACTCCAAACCCATCCCTACACAAGGAATATTCTGCCCATTCATTTTTACACTCTGTGTAACCAGCTTGCTGAAGAAACACAGGGCAGATGCCCACCTGACCCTGTCCACTCGCCCCTTGAGAGAGGACTATCCATCCTTCAATAAATTCTCACTTTACTTTCTTAACGTCCCTCTCTCATTTCTGAATCTTTTCTGTGGCAAGACGAGAACCTAGTCACTGGCAACAGAAGTCTAATCTATTTTCCCCAATACTCATTAAAGGGGCTTTTATCACATTTCACCTGTCACAATATAGCCTAATTTTTTGGGGGGTGATTAAGAATTTAAATCCTTAGAAACAATGGCTATTTTAGAATTTCTTTAAGTAAGACTGATTGTATTCTTCTCAGTTCCTTCTAAACACTGGCATATGGCTAATTAAATCACTGAACACACTATCTGCTTTTTTGTGTTTAAAATATGACACCAGGAAAGAGGTGAACATAGAAGGACATGTCAATGAGGAAGAGAAAAGATTATATTTTCTGTAGTGAAAACAGCCCATGTGAAATTCATGGAAATGAATGAGTGCTTTTGAACTATGAGGTAATCAATGTTGGAATCCTCTGAAAGCAACCAAATATTAGGATTTTTTTTTTTTTAATTTGGGAATTTTAAATTCCCAAATGGTATGTGAACCCAAGCTTATCATACCTGTTCAATCACTGCTTAGATTTTTCTCTATGTCTTTTTCTGAAACAAAGGATTTCAAGCTCTAAGGGGTTTCCAGAACCATGAGATACTTCATATATTGGTGGACTTTTCACAACCGTGAAGAGATGGGGAAGATCTTAATTTATATAGCAGTCTTTGTCAGGGAACAGTTATTAGATCATATAAATACAGTTGAGAAGAGTTAGGTCATATCAGCAATACAGAAAGATAACAGACAATAATAGAAGATAAACAGAGCCTGAATAGAGCTTTTAGTATATATTTTTGTGCTAGGCTAAAGAAGGCAGCGAAATAGCTTTATTCTCAATCATGTCCATTTTTAACCACATTAGATTATCACCACCTAACTTCTGGAAGAAACCAAGGACAGATTTCAGTGCTTGCCTAGTTTTGAACTAAAGTTTGACACAGAGATTTAGTCCTGCAATGGAAGTTCTACACGTCCTTGCCATTACCATCTATTGGTCACATTTTTGCAGCCTTGTTGCTGTTTCTTGTAGGCAAGGCAAGAATCTGCCCTCTTCTTCTAACTTACCCTGGTCACTGGTACTGCTTTAGTATCTTCAGTCTACATTCTGAATATGTAGTCAGAAACTAACTGCTAACCAATTAAATATACTAAAGAGTGACCTCCATTGCATCATCACTTCTGCTATTGAATTTATGTATTCCAAACTTGGAAGCTGTATATTGGAGGACCTTGCCAGCAAGCTCTAAATCTAGGTATAAAGATGTGGTCTTCCCGACTGACATTATAAGAATAATTCAGACATGAGAAGTCAGTTCCACTCATTTGTCAGTTTTTACCAATCAGGAAATTCATAGGGTAATGAAGTTTTAAATTTTAACCATGATAAATTTTATTGCTATTGTGAAAAATCCTGAACACGAACAACTGACCACCAATTTACCAATTAGGGTACAGAGATTAAGAAAAAAAATCTGATAATCTTACTACTAACATTTTTCAGAATGAGTATGACTTGGGATATTTATTTGCTTTCACCATCAATTTAGCAGAATGGTTCCCAATCCCAACTCCTTTATTCTTTACATAACCCCAGTAGGACGGTGACATTAAAAAAAAAGTTTTTATCAAAAGCAAATCAACTTTATTCTACTTCAATATTTGTAAATGTACTATGCAATATTTTAAAAATTATAATTCTGATGTGCCATGCCAAATTTGTACCAAGGTCTTATTTTGACTGTTGGATGAGTCAGAGGTAGAATTTCCTAAAAGGGCTGGGTACTGCCATTTTAGTTTATATAATTTTCCCAAAAACATTTCCCCAAATTTGAACATACACTTTTACCATTCAAATTAATTTGGGGACAATTGTGTAACTGCTGGATTTTTAGCTTTAGCGTGTTTCCTCACACTGGTCTAACGCTGACCATACAGAACAGTACAAGGTAAAGGCAGCTGGGCTCATTCTTTCTTCTTTCAGCAAATGCTTATCAGGAGCCCACACCTGACAAATACATTGCTAGGTGCCAGGGATGTGGTGTGAAAGACCCAGGCAGTGTTGCTGAGGAGCACGTAGCTTCTAGGTTAGGAGAGGAAAGGCAGTGAGCAGAAGGAAGAATCCTTTCTTTTGCCTTCACTGAGCTACAGATGCTACACTGACACACACTCAGAAAAGTGCCAAGTCATATAAAGAGGAATGGGACAAGTGCAGCAGGATTATGTTTTATATGGATATAGATGATTTCCAAAGAGGTATGGCAGCTGAAGTCTTTATAGGAATTCTAGTCTGATCCAGAAATACTCTGGAACATCCAAAATTTGAAATTCTCTTTCTACCAGATAAAATTACTTTCTAAAAAACAGACTATTGGGGGCCTATACAGTATTCCTCACCTTGTCCAATGTTCATCTGTCTTTCACAGTTGCAATATTTATATCCTTATTTGCTTTCTATTAAAGTTTACTTCACAATTTTTTATACAGGACAAACAATGATTACTGAAAATTATAAGCAGACAATGGGATTCTGAAAGTCATTTTTTCTTCTATTTCTATGTTTTGAAATATTTCTTATATTTTCAAATATTTCTTAAAAGAAGAAACTGAGGCTCATAGGGGTTGAGAGATATCCCCAAGTAGTTTTCTATACCCAGTTCCTACTTCTGAAACACTTGTGGTAGGAAAATCACCTACCTGGGTGGTTCTGAAGCAGACCTGGTCAGTAAGCAAAAATAGAAAGGCCCCATCCTTGAAAATTATCACCAATGTTTCTAACTAGGGATCTACTTTAGTGAGAAAACTCCTATCACACTCCTTTAAATTGTTCTGTATTTTGTATTTTTTAAAAAAAATAGGTTGTTTTCGATGGGTCAGGCCGATCCAGAATGCATGTTTATCATTATATTAACCATCACTTTTCTTTTTTTTCTAAATTGGCTCCTGACACTAATATAAGTAAAAAACAGCTTCTTGATAAAGATTTCTTACAGCAACTTCAAGGTAAAAACCTCCCTCCAGCCTCTCCATATCCTCTCCCCTGCATAGAAACATTTCTGTTTAGGAAATAGGGAATAATTTAGCTTTCAGTATAATTTTCTTTTTGGCTGACTGAAGATATATGAATTTATTATTGAATAACAACCTGGATGTAAAAAATCTAATGGTAAGCATGCTACTTTTAGAAATATACAAAGAGAACTGAAAAGAGGCATACACTACACATTAGAAAACATTAAACTCGGAGAGGTTCAATACAGAATCTCTAATGCCCAATCCTGAAAGTGAAATGAATGAGATTGCTGTAGGGTAGTGTGAAAAAAAAATTACAGCAACCATATGCCTCTGATTTTTCAAAACAGTCCTAATTTCAAATATTTGTTCCTATTGTTAAATCACATGACGGCTTTTCTTTAGAGAACTGTGTCACTGAAAGAAAGTGTAATTTTGAAACTAAGGTGTTCCAGTGGTTTATAGCACATAATGTCTGGACAATAACAAAACCACCACCAAACATCTACCTTCCTCTGACCCCTTGATCTCTGCACCCTGTTATTAGTCTTGTACTTTCCAGGAGACACTAATGGTATCATTTCACACTGTTGGGGATATTAGTTTAACTAACTCCTGCCTCTCAAGTCTTGCTAATTCTATCTCACTTCAAAAGCATGACCTAGAGCTGACCACCATAACCAGTCTCTTCTCTTCACTTCTCTCCACCTTAACGGAGATCTGGTTACATTGCTTGAAGTACTGCATTCCCTGCAGCCTCTTAAGCCATGGCTCTTCCTCCTCTCCTCACCACCACCTCAGGGTCCTTGGGAACAAGAGCTCAGGGGTCCTCCTGGCTCTTCATTTTCCTTCCCCGGTATTATCCACACTTAATGTATTAAAAAATGCCCACTTTTTTTTTTCACAGTTTCTTCCTTGCTAGTGGAAAAACTTGCCTCCTGGTATGCATTCCTCTCTGGAGAGGAATTTCCTGGAGAATCTCCTGGCAGTCAAGTACAGTGAAGTCTGCCCATGATACTAGAGAGCGATTGTGGAGGGCGCGGTTAAACCAATAAGCGAGGAGAAAAAGTGTGGTCAGAATGGAATTCTTCAATGAGTGGTTTGAGAGGGTGGGGGATTTGAGATGGCAAAAATGTCATATAAAGTGAGAGAGGTCACTGGAGATGAGGGGGCTCAGTGGAGATGAGTGTGGCCTAGCTTAGATAGTACGAGGGAGAAAAAATACGAGTGGGTAGGAATAGAAGTGTAGGCAAGAACTGAAAGACACTCCTCTCTGATGGCACCTATTTATTTTTTCAAGAAGTTCTTTAAAAAAGAAGTGGATAGTTTGGAAGTATGAAGAGAGGATACATGTCAAGACTTGAAATAACATTGTGAAGAATGTTCTAGTGGTTGG
This sequence comes from Camelus dromedarius, assembly GCF_036321535.1. Taxonomy (NCBI): domain Eukaryota; kingdom Metazoa; phylum Chordata; class Mammalia; order Artiodactyla; family Camelidae; genus Camelus; species Camelus dromedarius. Next base: position 14,074,523 of record NC_087461.1, read on the forward strand.
TCAGCGACGCAGGAAGGGCATTGCAGAATGCCCAGAGCCTAACTGCCGTAAGTGGTCCCTCTCTTCTAGGAAGTTCATCTGATTACCTCCTCTGAGTCAGTCACTCTATACTTTAGGGTAACATCAGAATGACCTGGAGGGCTTGATACACAGATAGCTGGGGCCCACTATCCTAGAACGTCTCGTCTGGTTGAGGACTTCAGGAAGTGACCCCAAGAATTTGCATTTCTAACAGGCTCCTGGGCGAAGCTGCGGCTGCTGGCTGTGAGACGGCACTTTGAGAAGCACTGCTCTCAATCCTTCTCCATTCTAATGGCTCCAACTCCAAAATCCCTGAATTTGGTCCATTTCATATTGTATGTATATATACACAAACCTCTTAAAGGCAATCTAGATTGAACTTACTGATTTATTGCATCACTTTTTGGTTCACCAAGTTCCTTCAACAGATTTTCAAGACTCACGATAAACTTAACCATCTGGCATTATTTACAATGTATTTCATCATAACCCTCTTTTCTAGCTAGGCATTTCCTTCATGTTTCATATAATTCCCACCCCCCCCCACCACTATTCCTATCTTCATACTTCTTCACAATAATCTAAATATGACCCATGGCTCAGAAAATTTCTCTTTTATAAAGATACCTGGGTTCTGGTCTAAACTGCTGCCTTCCTTTACCATTGATTTTTGCTTTTTAATAATTTTTAACAATTCTCACTTATCTGTATAAACCAACAGTAAACTACCTGATGAGAGGAGTAAGGCCTTCATATCTCCCATAAAGTGTTCAACATAGTACTAGAGACATTATGGGTGTTCAGTGGATCTTATTGTATAAAATTCTTATATATAAAGAAAGTTTATATAAAATGAATGGCAGGTTACTGTCAGTTATATATTCCTATTTATTTCTACATAGAGATCACATATGTGACCTTCTTTAGGGTGAAAAATACATTTTAAAAAGGCCTTTGAATACATCTCAAAACCAATGTGTGAAAAATGCAAAAAAATGCTAGGTGAATAAATAGGACATGCTTTCTGCTTGTTTGTTGCCTATCCAATGATGCCTCTTTGTGTATTCTGAGTATTATATTCTTTGTAAAACATAAAAGAACCATAATGGGCTTTTCATAGTAATACAGGGAAATGATTTTCCCCAGTTTGGTTAACTTGAATTGAAGAATGTAAAATAATAATAAAAGAGGTTTCTATTAAGCAGAAAATTTATACCTAGACAATTTATTTAATTTCCCTACCCAGACTAAAGTCACAATCAGAATTGCTTCCTACCTTAGTCCTTGGCTTTATCTTCTGATAGTGAGATTGATATGCACTGAGGTGGAACTACTGATATCTTCTTTGATATTGATCAAAACAATGATTGACTTTGTATATTACCATAATGACCATTCCCTTTATGTACCTACACTGCTTATTATTACCGATATCAGGCCTATAAGATTCCTAAAGTATCTTGTCTAGTAAAATATTATACACATTTTATTAGCTTCTAGCAAAATATTGATTGTGAACATTCAACAAACAATTACCAAATATAGGGGAGACAGAAAATAGAAATTAAATCCATGTGTTTATTTTTGACATCTGCCAAATAAAATTAAGATTTGTCCCTGGATGACTGAGGGGAATAACAACAAAATAATAAAGGGTTTTTATATCTTTGGAAGTTTATCTTAAAACAGCCAAATATTAACAACAAAACATTTTCTATGGAATTTTCTCTTTTTCATTTTTTCAATTTTTTTCAAACTGAGGTGCCAGAAAAATAGTCTGTATTTTTGGCCCAATTCATCATGTGATTCTTCCAAGTTTTCCAGTTTCTCAGTCATATAACTCTTATTGCCCCCAAGTAGTCCAGATCTATGTTTGTGTAATACTGGACCTCCAGGGAATTTATCTTTACAGGGAAGATAAATTAGAAATTTTGCATAGAGTGCCCTGGATACCAAGTCTAATACATCATAGGACCAGAACTATATAAAAATTACCAACATGTTTCCTTTTTACCTCCCAACTAAAGAAATAATTCAAGAGAATGGCTACTGTTAGTCAAATGGGGACACACTCATAGGATAGAAAGCAGAAAGGCTCTTTGGACAGAGAAGTTGCCTTTACTTACTGAATGTCTTCCTGATTGCATTTTCTTTCTTTTTTTTTTTTTTTTTAAACATTTTTTATTGATTTATAATCCCTGATTACATTTTCTGAACAAGGCTACACATTTTTGAGAAAGAATGGGAACTCTCAGAAGAGGTTCGTATTCCATATGTCATCACTGTCCTTTTCATAATACTGTTCCACCAAAACCATATTTAGTGAAATTCCTTTAGGGTTTGTGACAGGGCTTGGCAAGGCTTCACATGAGGTCCATTTTAATGCTACTGGGCAAAGGACGATACAATCACACAAAACAAGTGACCACATACCAACTGCTGTCATGTAATCCCAGCGCTCAACGAGGCACATATTGAAGATGAGGTGATCTGATGTTTGCCCTTGGCCAATGAGTGAAATCTGCCTCTCCAAATTCTGGCAAACGGATGAAGTCCAGCCAACAAGAAACCAAAATACTACCAGGAGTATTACTGCCAGCATTCTCATGACCCGTCCCCCAGTCATGTATGGAATCCGTTGCGCTGTTCGTGAAAGAAACACCTTCAAAACCCTGGAAAAGTAAGACATCAAAATGTGAAGGCAAACCTAACACTCAGAAAGCAAAACTCTAAAATCTCATTTTTCTAGGTGAAATTTAAACCCACCCAAACCTACTTATGTAGAGTTTTAACATTAAAAAAAAAACAAACAGAAACTATTGCTTTGATTTTTACTTAATTTCATCCAGTTTACTTCCAATAGCAGAACAAATATCCTGCATTAGAGGCCAGTGAGTCAATAGATTTGTATAGGATGGAATTCTTTTGAGTACATCTTAATATTTCAAGGAAAATTCTCAGGACCTTAGAAAGATCTATAGGGCAACATTGCACAAACAGGGTTTCTGAGGGATCAAAAAATAGTCCTGAAAGTGAGTAGTTGGGTTTTACAGCATTATACGAAGACAAAAACTTCCTTAAACCAGTTATTTTTTACAGTAGAATGCTATGAAAGGTATTTTCTGATAATCATTTTATACAGCTTCCCTTTATAGTCATTTTATCACATTACCAAAAATAGTAAGTATGAAACAGTAAGAGGGGTAGTTAAATACCCCCGAGTAAGATTACTGCATTGAGGAGGAGGACTGGGATATGACCTATAAGAAATGTAGTGATTTTTAAAATTTACATTTTCTTCTTCCATATATAGGACTCACACGAATAGCCAGGGTTGAGAACTACCAGATTAGGTGAGATCTAAGAACGATTCCACCTCTAGACATGGGGTGAAGACAAAATCCAACCTTACTATAGGGATCTTTCCAGACACACTTTCTTTAATTTCATCTGCAAAATATTCTTAGCTGATTTTAACTCCCCACTCATATTCTGGTATTTTAGGTCACAAAATTATGAGTTTATATGAACTACCATGATGGTTTATGATACCATAATCAATTTCCAAAAGGCAAAAATAAATTTCTCTTCCCAACTCTATTTCCTCCTCCATTTCACTCTTTTAACATTTTAAATTAAATATTCATATGAATTAATCATAAAATCATTATAAATCTGGAAATGAAATAAATACACCTGAGACAGTCTAGATGTATTACACTATTTTTCCTTCCTATGTAGACCCTTAGTAGCTCTCCCTGAGTTCACACAACACATCTAGCAAAGAAAGTTATTTTCTAGCAGATTCTTTTTTATTCCCCCCCATCCCTGCTATATCCTTAACCTCACTGTCCTTCAACTAACTCATAGGATGAAGGTATTTAATTCTGAATAAAATACTTATCCTCAATTTTTATGAGGAACAATGTCAGAAAGGTATTAATATACAATAAGAGTAGAAAGGAGGGCATGTTAACTACTCACCATTTAACTACAGATGGTCCCCAACTTAAGATGGTTTGACTTATGGTTTTTTGACTTTATGATGGCACAAAGGGATATGCTTTCAGTAGAAACTGTACTTCAAATTCTGAATGTTGATCTTTTCACAGGCTAGTGATATGTGGTAGATACTTTCTCATGATGCTGGGCAGTAGCAGAGAGCTGCAGCTCCCAGTTAGCTGTGTGATCACGACAGTGAACAATGGATACACTTACAACTGTCTGTACCCATTCAGCCATTATTTTTCCCTGCTTCCAGTACAGTATTCAATAAATTACATGAGATATTCAACATTTTATTATAAAATAGGCCTCATGGTAGATGATTTTGCACAACTATAGGCTAATGTAAGTGTTCTGAGCATGGGTAAGGTAGGCTAGGCTAAGCTATGATGGTCCTTAGTTAGGTGTATTAATGCATTTTTGACATGATATTCTCAATTTACAATCAGTTTATCTGGGCATAACTCCATTGAAAGTCAAGGAAGAGCTGCAATTCACCAGATTAGCAGTTGTTCTCCATTCCTGCTGTAAAACACTGAGTACAGCCCATGCCGTGCTGAATGCTAGTGCTGGCAGCTAATGTGGTACCCCTGTCTCATGCTTCAAATGTTTCTGCTCCAAGTAGCTGAATTGCTACTTGTTAAGAATCAATTTTACTTGTCCCCAGATTATGCCCAATGTTATCATCTTTTTAAAACTTAAAGACTAGTTGACTTATAATATTATATTAGTTTTAGGCTACAACATAGTGCTTCAATATTTTTATAGATTATACTCCATTTAAAGTTATTATAAAATAATGGCTACATTTCCCTGTGCTGTACAATATATCTTTGTTACTTATCTATTTTATACATAGTAGTTTGTGTTTCTTAATCTCATACCCCTTTCTTATCCCCTCTCCTTCCCTTTCCCTACTGGTAACCACTAGTTTGTTCTCCAGATCTGTGAGTATGTTTCTGTTTTGTTATATACATTTGTTTATTTTTTAGATTCCACATATAAGTGATAACAGAGTATTTGTTCTCATTTTACATGATTGAACTAAATTGAGTGTGAAAGCAAAGGAGGCTTATTTGTATGAAATCTATTTTGAATACCTTGGAAAGACTCCATAAAGTCAAATCACTAAAAGAAGCTGCTAATTCAGGGGAAAGTGAGATAATTTTAATATTCTGGGGTGGTCAATAAGCATAAAAAATCTAGAAGGAGTCTACACTTAGATTACCTCAAAAAAAAATCCACAACTCTTTAGATTCTTACTCCTATTTAAAGAACCAACACTGAAAAACAGATAATACACTGCAGGGATGTATGCTAGAGAGAGAACAATGCATTCAAAATGTTAGATCCATAGTCAAAGAAAAGGCCTTATTTCAAAAATATTGGTAAAGGATTACTTGTGTTTTAGATTACAGTGTATATGCACCTTTTTAATCCCTTTCCAGTTTAAACAACTTTATCAATTAATTGACCGATTACTAATCCATTAAGAAAGCTTCTATTATAATCAGCTGATCAATATTCAAAGAACTCTCTGTCTTAGAAATGAGAGCAATTTCTTAGAAAATTAGTATTTTTGCTAGTGCCAATCTTACTTTCTGTATGAGAAATCTACACCCACTATGTACACATAATGTTTCTCATTGCACCTGGGTGAATTCTAAATTTTGAATGACTAAGATCTCAAAAGAGAGAATCTGACCCATTTTTCTGCTCCTCTATATTTTGGATATGCCCAAAAGAAAAAGAAGAGAATTGTTTCAAATTCTATCTTTACTGCATTTGAATATCTGAAATGTAATTATAATGAACAAACATTTATGTAGTGACAATCGTATGTGAGTTATCATGCTAGGCAACATGGAAGTCTTAGGATATGACCCTCATCTTCTAGAAACTTGCAATCTAACTAGAAATAAGTATGTAAATAGCTACCATATAGAACAGCATATATTATATACTGTTATAGGTAGTAGCTAGTAAGTCCAGTAACCCCACAGAATAGGTGATATTTGGACTGGGTGTTGATGGATATCAATAGGTAGAAACAGAGGGAAGTGGGGAAGAAATAAGGAGATATTCCAGGTGAAGGGAATCATGTAACAAAGTACAAAGCAGGGAAATGTAAGTTGTGTTTGAAGCCCAGTGGGTGGAAATGTTTGGCAAGAGGGGAAGTTTTTTTGCTTTTGTTTTTTCTCAACCCACAGGAACTCCTAGGGATTTTTCTAGTTACTGTGAGGAGTTTTCACTGGGTTGAGAATCACCGCTCCAGGGGAAAATAGTTATGATTTATATTTTGTTTCCATGGCCAAGATGTGGGAAATCATTTATTTTTCTGATACTTGAAGATTTTCACAATCCACATAGAAACTCTATACCTCAAAGTGAGTGAACAGTGGATTTTTAAAATAACCATCTTTAAAGTTCTTCTTAACCAGATGAGTTTGTCATTTGCAGAGGAAATCTATATGATCCCAGTTTGGTAATCTTTTCATCAAGAAATCCCACTTCTAAATTATCAGAAATATTCATGATTTCCAGATGACTGTGTGGGTGTTTATTATATAGCCTAGGAGTTCAAGATTGTCACAGATCCCATAATCTCATTTCCAGAGAGGAAAACCCAGAGCAAAGCCCTCCTGAGTCTCCTGTTATTGATTTTACTGGCTTTCAAACATTAGAAAACACAATAACACAACTCTGCCCTACAATCTAAGCGTTTCAGGATATTGGTTTTTGTAAAATGAAATAAGATACATTTTTCTAGGATTGCCTTAAAATAAAATGAGAAAATTCTGCTATATCTTTAAAAAAAAATGAGCTCTTGTTAGTCTATATAGGTTCACTGCCTAGAAACCAAGTTCTAAAAATGAAATCCTTAGACACGCAATTATTTGAAATACAGCTGTATGGAAAAAATGCAATCATTAAACTTCTTATATAGATTAATTTTTCCACTATTTTTTTCATAGATAAATCTTTAAGCTACCATCTGTTCAGAAGGTTTTTACTATTTCTGAAGGAAAGCAGTAACATATACAAGAAGGCTGCAAAAAATTTCCAGAACTTAATATAAATAGGTATATTTAAAGTATCTTTTCAATTCTCATTATTAACATAGTTTATAAATTCATAGAAATGTTGAAATGAAAAAAAAGGGGCAGCCCAGGAATTGGCTGTCATAATATTGTCTGCCTCTACTTTTTCCCTTTCCATACGTTTTTGGTTTGAGCCCATAAAATTCTTCTGTAAGGACTTGTACTTAGGTTATTGGTTATCTTCTTCAAATATCTAACTGATATTCTTTCTCTTATTTAAACTGACCTCTCTCCAGCTTTTGGCATGGTGGAAGCACGTGGCTTCCAGTAGGTCACAGTCTCTTGAGTTTCTTCCTACTCTTCAGTGAGAAACTTTTTAGTCTCTATCACAGAGTCCTCTGCCTCAGGCTTCCCTTTAAGTAACTGGGTTCCTCAAGGATCCCCTAGACACAGTCAGCTATATTTTTTTTTCCTATGGTGGTCCTGGGGATTGAACCCAGGACTTCGCACATGCCAAGCATATGCTCTGCGACTGAGCTACACACCTACCCCCATCTTCCATTCTTGCTTTACACATTACACTTAGGCAATTCCATCCATGACCCTGTTTCAGTTATTTATATGCTGGTGAGTCCTGAATCTGTGTCTTCTGTTTAGATCACTCTCTTGAGCTCAGTGACCTACTGGACATCAACAGGCCCCAAGACAAAGACATCACTGTCTCCACTCCTCTCTCCTCTAACCCGCTGCTCTTGAGTTACCTGTCTCAATGACTAGTCTCACTTAATTGCTCAAAGTAGAAGCCTGGGGATGAACTTTGATATTTCTCCCTCATCAGCATTCCAGACCCCAAGTGTAATGCTAAGAAATTTAATTTCTACCTCTTAAATATCTTTCAAATCCTTCTATTTTTCTCCACCTTTCTGCCACTATACAGCTCCTGGTCATCAGTCTGTTCCTACAGTAGCTTTCTAAGCTGTCTCCTTACTGGTCGGGCCCACCTTCAGTCCACGCTCTACACTAAAGCCACAGTGATCTTTCTACACTGCACTTCTGATCACGTTGCCCCCTGTTTACCGTCCTTCTGTGGCTCTCCACCCAAACCCTAGCTCCTTAGTATGGTAAAGGGGTTTTAAACATTGGTTCCTTCTTGCTTCAGGCTCATCTCTCCCCATTCTCCTTTTCCTAGGGTCCTGCACGTCCCTGTGGACCACATGCAGGTGTCTTCTAGCTGAACCTTTGCCCTCAGCTTTCTGTACTGCCTCTGCCCACATAAGTATGGACCCCCTAATTTAGCTAATTCCACATAGCTTCATAGCTCAGCTGAGATGTCACTTGCTCTAGGCCAGCAGTTCCCAAGCCAGTAGCATCAACACTATCTTAAAACTTGTTAGAAGTGCAAATTCCTGGGTCCCATTCAGAACTACTAAGTCAGAAACTCTGGGGGTTAGGGACAGAAATATGTATTTTAACAAAGCCTATAGGTAAATTCTGATAAAGGCTACAGTTTGAGAGCTCCTGCTCTAAACAATTTTTCCTGAAAGCCTTAAGATTGGTGCAGGTGCCTTTCCCACGGGCAAACTGCTCTAATCTATCAGATAACTTTTTGAGTTTACATTATGCTGACACCAAACTTTAAAGCCTCTAGGGACAGAAAGTTTTCCATTTTCAGAATATTTGCATTTGTTTGTGATTTAGCAGCATCTCCTTTGTTTACTAGAAGGGAATGAAGATAATACATCCTTAAGCCATCCAGTCTTCTGTTCTATTAATTTAATTTGGATAATCCTAAAGTCTTGAAGTTCTCCATTAGAGTTGAATTTCTATTAATTTTATTGCTTTCTTAGAAATTCCAGAGAATAATTGCTTGTGATGAAAGGTAGGAGGTGGTTATTATCTTTTATAAATATGAAGCCAAACAATTCTTGACAAAAAGAGCCTTGAGAGTGAACCACACAAAAAGGGCTGAAGTCACTGTCTGTCAGTTTGCTTTCAATGGTCACAAGTGCTCATGTTTATTAAGCTTTTCATCAATTTCTCAAAATTTCATTTTCAGAAATACACTAAAGCTACTTCTTGGCCGCTGGGTGGATTTTAGGTATATTAAGAAGGACTAGCATCACCTAGACAGAAACAGGTTTTAACATTTATCAGACATGAAGTTCAGTAAGATTATTATGAATATATTAAGTTATTGCTATTATAAGAAGGAAAACTCACAACTCAGTCTTCCAACTTTAGGCATTTAAAAAAATCAATTTCAGGTACTGCTTCAGCTCTCATGTCTCATCCTAATCTTCCTTTCTTCCAAGCCAATTATAAGTAGATAGAATAAGAAGGAAGAATGATGAGAAAAGAAAGAAGGAAGGGTTATAAGATTGTTGCAAGTCAAATTTTTGATAGAGCTTGAAGGAACTTGCAGATGATCTCTCTTGATCCCATTAATGTACAGAAAAGAAATGAGTCCCAGTGAGGGGAGTCACTTGTCCAAAGTCACAAAGTCCATGAGCAGCAGAACACTACAAAACTCCTATCATTTTCTCTTATCTTAGTGCTTTTTTCTATTATATCTTCCCCAGAACAGAACTGTCTATTAGTTAGTTCAGAGTTACATCAATTTTAAAAAGCACAACAGGAATCTGCCTCTCTAAACATGCCATATCTCCTCTACTCTCCTGTATTTTTCTAATTCAGATGCCCAGAGCACCATCCCTTTTATCTAAACTGATTCAAACGCACATACCTTTGTAGATTCAGTTCGAGAACCTCATACTACTTAGATCTTTGTCTGATGACCCTAGTCCACAAAATTTTCCCCAATGATCACCATTACTCAATTGGTATCTCTCATACACTTACAATCTTTTTGAAGTCAGGGGATGCCTGCTTGTTTCCTAAACCCCTAGAAGATCCAGCACATGAAGGCAAGAACATTTAGTTGACTAATTATTTACAAATGTCCTCCTGATAGCTAGCAAAGGAAGTTTTATTGTTATCATTCACTGTGTTGCCTGTGTTTTAAAGAAAACAAACCAGAGGAGGAAGAAGCTGGGTAAATCAGGGAATTTGAAAGAATTCTGGTAAAGATACAGGAATGAGAGTAAATATTATCTCCTGTTATGTGCCAACACTTCAGTAAATCCTAGAAATTTAGTAAAGAAAATGGCAATTATCTACCTGCTTTCAGGTTTATTATAAATTTAGAAAACATAAATAAATAGGCAATTAAAATATGATGGTTCTTGGGGAGTGGTATCAACAAAAATGGTGAAACAAAGAACTCCAAAAGTCGACCCATTCATAAAAGCAATTAATAAATTGGTAAAAACTGTTGGAATCAACTTTTGGGAACACTAGAAACTAATCAAAAGCTTATAGCAACCAGGGGATACTTAACTAATAAAAAAAATAGCTGAATTTGAGTAACGGAGCTTTGTGGCATTTTAACCTACATTGGTCCTATCTTCCACTCACTAGCTCAGTGGTGGCCTTGAAGACAATATCCTATACTCTCTGTATAGGTACCTAGTACTAGATGAACACAGTGGATCTTGTTCTCAAAGAATTGTGGTTTTTCACTTTGACCTCTCTGGTGGCTCCCTGGAGAACTAGTTCAAGGCCTTCCTTATTTTACTCAGCTGGCTGAGGCAATGATATGGGGGTCATTTGTTTGAAACATTTAAAGGACAATGGATTATCTGATGCCACCTGCAGCAAGGGATAATGGTTGGGACAAATAACAAACTAAACAAAAAGTTAGGAGGAAAGGCTGAAGAATAAGATGTGTTGGAGAATCAGGGCTTTGACAAGCTTCCATATTTTCCTGGGTATCTAGATGGCTGGAAGATGCTCAGAAAAGATCTAAGAAGGCCCTAAGCTCTCATCCCCTGCTGACTGGAGGCTTGCACAAGCATAGAATGAAGTCTAAGGTAAAGTTGTAAAGTCCTTGGCCAAGCAGTGAAGGCATGTCTCAACACACACACACACACACACACACACACACACACACACACACACACACACACACAGTTCATATGCAAAGAATGAGAAAATTTCAAAAGTTTTTATTGTTGTTGTTTGTTGCAGACTTTAGGGAGCTCTCTGCTGAACCACTAGCTGACCACTAAGCAAACAGAACAGAGACTTCAGTGGCCACACATAACAAAGAATATATATATATATATATATATATATATATATAAAATTAGTTCAGAAAAGCCACATAACAAACAACAGCAACTACACTAGGGAACAACAATAAATCCTGGGTAGGATAAAGAATCTGATTCTAGATTTACTACATTATAACACTTGTCATTATAACATTATAAAATGTCCAGTTTTCAAGAAAAAGTATGAGACATGTAAAGAAAAGCATATATGGCCCATACACATGAAAAAGAAATAGAAACTGTCCCTAAGAAAGCCCAGATGTTGCACTTACTAGACAAAGACTTTAGATCAACTGTCTTAAATATTCTCAAAGAGCTAAAGAAAACTATGCACAAAGAACTAAAGGAAACCAAGAAAGTGATATTCCACCAAATAGAGGATATCAATACATAGAAATTACAAAAAGGAACCAAATAGAAATTCTGTACTTGAAAAGAATAGTAACTAAAATGAAAAATTCACTAAAAAGGACTCAATAGCAGGCAAAAGAATCAGTGACTAGGTCAGAGAGATTATCCAGTATGAGGAGTAGCAAATAAAATAAAATAAAATAATGAAACATGAATGGAGCCTAACAGACTGTGGAATACTGTCCAAATAGGTATAATGGGAATTCCAGAAAGGAAGGAGAGAAAAGAAAGTCAGAAAGAATATTTGAAGAAATAATGCCTGAAGCTTCCCCAGAAAACAGACATGAATCTGTCCATCCAAGAAGCTCAAGTACCTCAAAGTAGGTTAAACTCAAAGAGATTTACATTGAGACACATTGTAAATCAAGAGCAGCTGACACATTCTTCTCAAGTGCACATAGAACATTCTCCAAACTAGACATCTATGAAGCCACAAAACAAGTCTCAATATATTTAAAAAGACTGAAATCATACGAACTATCTTCCCCAACCACAGTGGATTCAAATTAGAACTTAATAACAGAAGGAACTCTGGAAAGTTTACAAATACGTGGAAATTAAATGACATACTCTTAAACAACCAATCAGTTAAAGAAGAAATAATAAGAGAAGTTAGAGAATAATTTGAAATAAATGAAAATGAAAGAACAACATATCAAAACTTAAGTCTTTCAGCAAATATTTCAGAGAGAAATTTACAATGTGCAAATACAAATATTAACAAAAAGAAGAAATCTATCAAATCAATAACTGAACTTTCAATACTGTAAGGAACTAGAAAACGAAGAGCAAACTAAACCCAAAGCAAGCAGATGGAGGGAAATAATAAATACTAGAGTGGAATTAAATGAAATTGATAATAGAGAAACAATAGAGACAATAAACAAAACCAAAGTTTTTCTGTGAAAAAATAAACAAAATTGACAAACCTTTATCTACTCTGACAAGGAAAAAAAGAGAGAGAAGACTCCTACTACTAGAATTAAGAAAGAGGATGGAGACATTATTACAACTTTATAGGAATAAACAGGATTATAATGGAATACTATAAATAACTGTATGCTAAAAAATTAGTTAACCTAAATGAATGGACAAATTTCTAGAAACACACAAATTACTAAAAGGTAGAATATCTTAAAAGACATATAATAAGTAAAGAGATTGAATCAGTAATCAAAAACTTGCCAATAAAGAAAAGTCCAGGACCAGATAACTTCACTGGTGAATTTTACCAAATATTTGAAGAAGAATTAACATCAGTTCTTCTCAAATTTTTCTAAAGAGTAGAAGAGGAAGGAACACTTCCTAAATTATTCTATGAGGCCAGCATTACTTTGATTCCAAAGCCAGATAAAGACATCACAAGAAAAGAAAATTATAGGCCAATATCACTTATGAATATATGTGCAAAATTCCCAAGCAAAATTCTAGCAAACAAAATACAAAAGCATATTAAAAAGATTATACTCCATTGTCACTCATGCAGCCCAGGCCCCGGGTGCAGAAACTGTTTTTAACCATACAGGCTAGTTGTGTTTTATCAGCAGGATGTCACAAAGACCCAGGACAAAACCAGATTGAGTTGGCTCTGACTTGATCACAGGAACGCACCTGCACAGATGAAACCTGGAGGTGTCTGAAAGTTACCTTTGCTTCATTACCATGTTAAGATGGTCCCCCAAAGGGGGATTTGTACTCTGCTAGGCACAATTTGTGCCACGTGCAAGGGAGCCTGAGGGACCATGCATGCTGTGCCGGCTGTTTCCGGAAGTCTGCTCTATCCCCAGCTTCTGATGAAGCATTTGCCTCTTTCGCCTTAATGTTCCCTCACTTTCCTTGCTTCGGGGAGAAGGTGCCTTTAGAGCATGAGCTCCCCTCCTCCATTCTCTGGCCACTGAATAAAAGCCTGTCTTGCTTCCACCAAACTGTTTCATTACAGGCAGTGAGAACTGGAAGTGGGAGAGAACTCCCTGACCGAGCCAGAGGGGCTTCAGTTTGGCCAGGGCCCCGAGAGCGGGGCCTCATATCTAATGTGGTAACATCATGACCAAGTGGGATTTATACCAGGAATGCAAGGCAGTTCCACATACAAAAATCAATTAATATAATATACCATATTAACAGAATGAAGGAAAAAAACCCATATGATTATAATTTATGCAGAAAAATATTTGACAAAATGCAATACTCTTTCATAATAAGAAACATCAACAACTAGCTATAGAAGGTATCTTCTTCAACCTGACCCTTACCAGGCTTCTATGAAACAACCAAGGTTAACACCATACTCAGTGGTGGAAGACTGAAATCTTTCCCCTGGTATCAGTAACAAAGCAAGAAGCAAGAATGTCTGTTCTCACCACTTCTATTCATCATTGTACCAAAAGTTCTAGTCAGAGCAATTTGTCAAGAAAAAGAAATAAAATGCACCCATATGGGAATGGGAGAAGTAAAGCTATCTCCATTAGTAGATGACATGGTCTTATATATAGAAAACCCTAAGGAACACACACACACACACACACACACACACACACACACACACACACACACACACAAAATTTGAGCTAAAAACCAAATTCAGCAAATTTGTAAGATACAAGTTAATATTAAAAAATCAGTTTTATTTTTATGTACTAGTGATGAGCAATCTGAAAGTGAAGTTGAATTCCACTTACTGTAGTATCCAAAAAAAATAATTAGGGGTAAATTTAATCAAGGAGTTTAAAAAAATGTATATGCTGAAATCTACACACTAGTGAAAGAAATTTTTAAAAGACCTAAAGAAATGGAAAGACATTTTGTGTTCATGGGTTGGAAGACTTAATATTACTAAAATGGCAATATTCCCTAAACTGATCTACAGATTCAGGTCAATCTAACAAAACAGTGTGGCACTATCATAATGACAGACATGTAGAACAGTGGAATAAAACAGATCATCCAGAAATAAACCTGTACATCTCTAGTCAATTGATTTTTGACAATAGTGCCAAGACCAGCCAATAAAGAAAGAATAATCTTTTCAACAAATGGTCCTAAGGACAAGTGTATATCCAAATGCAAAAGAATGAATTTAGACCTCTGTCTCACCTAGTACACAAAAAATTAATTCCAAATGAATCAAAGACCCAAATGTAAGAGCTAAAACTATAAAACACTTAGAAGAAAACAGAGGTATAAATCCCCCTGAACTGAGATCAGGCAATGCTGTCTTAAGTTTCATGACAAAAGCGTATGTAATGAAAGAATACATAGATAAGTTAAACCTAATAAAAATGAAGAATTTATGTATCAAAGTACACTATCAGAAATTGACAAAGAAAACCCACAGAACTAGAGAAAATATTTTCAAATAATTTTTCTGATAAGGGTCTCACATCCAGAATGTATAAGAGCTCACACAATGCAATGACAAAAAGACAAACAACCCAATTAAAAATGGTCAGAGAACTTAGACATTTCTCTAAGGAGAAATATAAATGGCTAATAAACACCTAAAGATATTCTCAACATTACTGGTCATTGGGGATATGTATATCAAAACCACAATGAGATAGCACTTCACACACACTAGGACAGCAATAATAAAAATAAATGGAAAATAAGCATTGATGAAGATGTGAAGAGATCAAAAGCCTCATACATTGCTGGTAGAAAAGTGAAATGGTACAGCCTCTCTGGAAAACAATTTGGTGGCTCCTCAAAAATGTTAAACACAGATTTACCGTATGATCTAACACTTCCACTTCTACTTATTATTTATCTATGAGAATTAAACATAAGGTTCACACAGGAAACCTGTATATGAGTGTCCATAGTAACATTATTCAAAGAAGGGAGACAATTCAAAAGCCCATCAAATGATGAGTGGACAAACACAACGTAGTATATGCAAACAGCAGGATATTATATCTATGAATAAAAAGGGTTAATTCTGATATATACTACAATAAGGATGAACCTTGAAAATGTGAAAGAAAGAAAGTGGAAGAAACCAAACATAAAAGGCCACAAATTCTATGATTGCATTTATCTGAAATGTTTGGAATAAGTAAATCCATAGAGACAGAAAGCAGATTTGTGTGCAGGATTTGGGAGAGGAGAAGTGAGGGTGATCTGCTTAATGGGCTTGAAATTTATTCTTGGGGTGATGAAAATAATCTGGAATTAGATAATGGTAATGGTTGCACAACACTATGTATTAAAAGCCAGAACTGCACCCTTTAAAATGATTAAAATGGTAAATTTTATATAATATGAATTCTACCTCAAAAATAAAACAAAAACAAAAACCCCAAAATGATTCTTATTGCAGAAAAGGAGAAAATTCTTCTTTGCCTTTCTGAACACTGCAGCCCTGTCTACTGTAGCCCCAGGCTATCCTCAACCATCTGGTTGTTCTTTCCCTCTCCTGGCTGCTGAGGTGAGTTCACCAGGCTTAACACTAGTTTATTTGCAGTGTGACTATTTTAAACTTGCGTACATCATTCCTCTCTTATAAGAGTTCATCCCGTGATCTTAACACTGTAAGGAAAAATGTAAGAAATTTGAAAATCAATAAAGCATGGTTGATTCCCTAAAATAGAGGTCAAAATACTAACTGATCTAAAATCAGACCTTCTTTGTTTTAACTTGGCATAAACACCTGTTTCCTAAACCACATTCCTTTGGAGCTGTTTCAATTGTAACAATAATGC
This sequence comes from Camelus dromedarius, assembly GCF_036321535.1. Lineage (NCBI taxonomy): Eukaryota > Metazoa > Chordata > Mammalia > Artiodactyla > Camelidae > Camelus > Camelus dromedarius. Next base: position 14,090,873 of record NC_087461.1, read on the forward strand.
AAATAAAGGACATTTTACAGCAATTGAGTTTTTGTGCTCTAGAGATGTTTAGTTTTGAAAAGTTTGGAATAAAAGCTTTCAGAGCAATAAATTCAAATATAGATACTATTGTTCCCTCCCCACTGCTCTTCCAGCCCCATCTCACAACAGAAAGATATTTTAAACAATAAGCAGATGGTGAATCAGTCTGAAGATGAAGGAAAATAAATCAGATTATCAACAGTTTAAGAATTATGTGCTTGTTCCTTTCCTTACATCCAGAGTGAATACAAATTCTATGACCATCGTCTTCCAAATGGCTATGAGAACAGATTCTGTCCTTGTATTTCAATTATTTAGCACTGATTAATCAACAGAAATAATTTTAAATTAAATTTTCATTCTAGGATTAGGTGTTTCTAAAATTTAGTGTTTTACTATTTAATATAACATTTTGGTATTCAAGCACATGATTTCAGACAAATTACAAAAACAAAGTTATTTCAGATTGTTGCCTAATAGCATCATTACTTAAATGAGCAATTATATTACAATCTCAAAAAGGAAGCATCACTATTTGCATGATTTTGTAGTTAGAAAATTTCTAAAATGACACCATATTAAATGACATTATTTAAAGTTTGATCTGTTCTTACTTCTAATTCAAGATTTAGTTTTGCTGTCTGAAAAACAACAACAACAACAACGACAATAACAAAAAACACTATTCCTCTGAAATAGGTTAATAACAGGTAAGTATTTCCCAGGGATGTCCTAAGGCAAAGTTGTTTGAACATGTTTTCTCTTCAACTATGATTGTCCAAATTGGAATGCAGTGGAAATGACTAACAGAAAAACTTATTTCTCTTTCTAAGGAAAGTTTCAATCTAATTAAATGAGACCTAATACTCTCTTTTTTCAGTCCCTTTAATACATTTATAGATAAAGAACAGTAGCAGACCATGGGGATCACAAAAAGATGACAAAATTCTTTGTGAATATAAAGGTACACTTTAATATGTGATTAGTTATAAAAACAAACAAAAAAACCCCCTACTAAATTCTCAAAGAATAGTTGCACATTAATATAGTTAACCTCTTTAAGGTGTTAGTCCCATATAAAAGAAATGTTAAAAAGTAATGTTTTTAAAAATTCTAAACTTACTCTTGCATGCACCATCACATTAATCCACAGTTATACACAAAATACATTAGCTAGCAAATAGAGGATCCAACTGCAGAAGTAATTGAGGAGATCTGCTGTGTGAGTCTGTAGCAATTGTTCAGTCTGTCTAACTCTAATATTTTTAACTGTTTAGATAGTATTATTAATCTTGAAGTGGAAGAACTTTCAGTTACTGTCATTGAAACTTTTGGAAATTAGTTTGAAAGTGCTCTTTGGTCATTGTGCTATTCAACTATTTACACTTTGTCTCATTACTAGATTTAAAACCCTTTGACTTAAATTTCTTGGCAGGTCCCAAGGTTCCCGCTACATTGTCTTCAGTGATTATAGATCAGAAGTGTTATATGATGTAACAAACACTCAACTACTTTTGCAGGTGAATTGATTTCTCCATTAAAACTATAATACATGATCAAAGTAAAAAACCAGAAAAATATAAGCAAATAAAAAGAAAAAGTGAAAACCATGTAAAACAGCACTACTTGTACACAGATCCTGTCAGCACTGTGGTGAACTTTATTCTCCAGTATTTTTTTCTATACATATATAAAATATTTTTATAACATTGATTATAACATATAATTTATATTATACTTATTTCATATAATCAGGTGTTCTGAGTATTTTCATATAACCTATATTTGTAAATAACATGATAGCACATAACCATTTAGGCAAGTCATTATTTCTTTATTATAAGCCACTCTCTAATGAACATTCTTTTTTTCCCCTCACTCCTCAAAGCTAGCAAAAGTCCAAGAATGGAAGACAGACATCTATTGCATTAAATTCTATGCATATAAGCTGTTATGATCTAAACTGGGGAATGTTTCATCTCTTTTATCAGGTTTAGAATGGATTGAAAGTTAATTGAGAAAGTAATTTGGAAGAAAGGTGGTAGTACAAGGTTGTACAGGTTTTAAATATATAAAATTTCATAATTTCATATTGGAACAGATGCCCAACTCAGGAAAAATTTCCTAGTGCCTAAGGACATAGGGAAATTTTTATCTAGGTAAAATCTGGCTACAATGTGGGAAAAAAATAAACCTTCTGTCGATGCACTTTATTTAGCAAGTTAAGAAGTAATTGTGATTATAGCCTTCAAGGCCCCCTTTTACATGAGCTGGATCTACTTTTTAAGTGCTTTCCATCACATTCTTTGCTTATGGACTAGGGGATGCTCTATTCCGGCTTGTGTTTTTCTCTCCACAGTGTTCTAAAATCCTCCACATTCACTGACATCATCCCAAAACCTTCCTCTTCAGGCTACCTTCCCAGGCTGCCCGCCTGGATATTACATCTCGCTCACCCTCAGGGCATAATGACATGTATTATGATCACGCATATGTTTGTTCTTCCCATTGATCGATATTTTAAGCATGAACATTCTTGCAGATAAATCTTTGTGCACATCCTTAATTTTTTCTTTACATGAAAAAAAACAAGATGACTCAGTTTTATAAAAGTTCTTGATACATATTACCACTTATTTCTGGCAGATTGTACCAATTTACACTTTCTTCAGCCAAGTATGACAGTGTCTTACTCCACTGGATACTTAATATTACAGACAATCATAATTTTAAAAAAAACCTTTCCCTATTCCAATTCATGAACCACAGTGTCTCATTTTGCTCTGCTTTAATTACTAGTTTCATTGAACATTTTTTTTTAAATGTGGTTTTGCCAACTGACTTTCTTTTCCTTTGAATTGTCTGCCCCCAGCTTTAGCCTTTTTTATTTATATTAACTTTATAACTAACTGCACTATCTCATACCATAGCTGTTAGATATAATGGCCATTGAGCACCTGTCTGATATGAGATGTGTTTAAGTGCCAAATGGACACTGGATTTTGAAGACTTAGTCCAAGCCAAGAATCGAAAATATCTTATTAATAATTTTGTATATAAATTACCTGTTGGAATGGCAATAATTCAAATATGTTGGGTTAAATAAAATATATCATTAAGTTTAATTTTACCTGCTTCTTTTTATTTTACTATAAAACCTAACATTACATATGGGCTCACATTTGTGGCTTCAGTTATACTTCCATTGGACAGCACTCAGCTATAAAATATACCACAACCATATTTCCTTGTTCATTATTTGCCTTTTAATTTATGGGGTTTTTCTCCCCATGCAGAAGTTTAAAATTTATGTAATCCAATCAATTGAATTTTCTTGATCTCTTCCATTGCCCAACCTGAAATAAATGAAATATTAATCTATAATTTCTCACTGTTATTCTTTTTGGATTTAGTTTTAGAATTTATTGATATTCTTATAAATTGAGAAAAAACTCAAAGGTAAATTTTTCTAGGTATATAGTTAATTTCCTAATCCTTATTTGTTGAACTGGCCCTTGTTCCCTCACTCCACTGTTTTGGAAAGCTTTCTTTACCAAATAGATCTTCTGGTAGAAAAGTCTGCCTGGGGCTCTCTACTTTGTCCTCTTGATCTACTGACTTACTCTTCTGAATATTGCTTATGGATAATACATTGTAATATCTATAATCTTGCCTTCTTGTTCTTATTTTTATGCAAATATTCCTAGCTCTTCTTTACTTTTAAAGAGGAATATTAGGATTATTTTGCAAGGTTCTCTCCTTTGGCTTATCCATTCAACAAATGTTTACTCAGCACTTTAAGGTGCATGAGGTACTGTGCTCTGCGTGGCTTTCAGGATACAGATGAGCCCTACCTCACAAGCTTATACAACTGCGAGTCTTCATACCTCAAACCTTCCCATTCAGTGATAAGATGTGTCTCCTCATTTGTTTAAATTTAATGGGATTATTCAAGGTACGAATACACACAAAGTAGGTACTCTGACCACATGGAATTAAATTATAAATCAAAACCAGAAAGATTTATGGAAAATCGTTCAAATATTTGGAAACTAAGTAACACTTCTAAATAACAAGTAGGTCAAAGAATAAATCAAATTGGAAATGATTTTGAACCAAAGGAAAATGAAAAAACAAGTCAGGCATTTTGGACTGGACACATGAATTCTGGGTGGGGGGCAGCAGACTAACCAGAGGCCAGGTGAGCTGATGGTGCATCAGAAGGGACACAAGTGTATCCCTACAATAACACAAGTGGAACCCCTGCCTCTGTGCCCAGACAAGAGCAGCAGGCTGGCAATGGCAGCAAACGGCTGGCAGAAGCCAACTGCGTCACCTTGGCTTTTAAAGAAATCTGACTGCCCCTCTTTCCGCTGCATGAATAAATTAATCTCATTTCCCATGTATTCTCTTACATCTACTCCAGATAAGGGAAATAAATATTTCCTCTTGAGGGCAGACAAGATTTGTTAGTTGCTAACAGTGAACATTAGGATAAAGTATTCATTAACTGCAGCCTGAGATGTACTAATTCTGAATTACTAGGTAGGTTTCCATTCATAATTTTAAAGTTGATTAACATGCATGCAAGGGCACACACACACACCCAAGTTGAAACCACAACCATCAAGGCAATAAAAATCTCCATAGTTAAATGTGGCACAGAGCTCCAAAACTATACATTCTCAGGCAAACCACTTACCAGAAACCTAGACATAAAATACTGATGCTGTATTTAGAAACTAGAGCATGTATAGACATAAAACACAAAACAAAAACAGAAGCTTAATACTGAAGAGCTTTGAACGTAGATGTTATAAAATAAAGTGTATTTCAAAGATACGTTATAAAACAAATCAAGTAGGACATTCAAAGCCAGACAAAATAAGGAAAGTTTTTAAGTCTCTTTAGTTTTCTATGAGATATATTCCTGTTTTGTTCACGCCTAATGTTTAATATGTTCTGAAAGGACAAACTATAAAGAACAAAATTTGCTTTTATTTCTAATTTTCTTGTAAAGGTACCTCTACTTACTAAAAGACACCTCTTATCAACATGCTTAGTGCATTTTCCAGATCTTTGACTTCATATGAGTAGAGTAAATGGAACATATCAATTTATACATTGGTCTATTTAAGGCAGAAACCCCTAATTAGCTTCTGAAAGTGACATGAATATACCAACATAATTAACAGTATTTAGGGCCATTCAGCTGGGTTCCTTCAAGAAGCTAGCAGGGCAACGTGATAAGAGGTCATTAGAAAGAGCAGGTGGGGAGGAATGAGCAGCGGGAGCTGTCTTTTCCTCAGCTAGTCAGAGATTGTACAATATAAGAGCAACTCCCTGGAGCTCAGGAATGTCTGTTTTTCATGGTTATGGGGGAGCCATTCGTAATGGGAGATTGTATGCAAAGTCCCAGAGGACTTGGCCTCAGGCAGTTCCCAGACAGGTTACAAGGAGCCTGGGAAGGGAAGGTGAGGGCGGGAAGGGGAAGGGAGGGGGCACAAACTGCTCATCTCTCAGGGATTCAAGGGCCTCTCTTCTAGGCCCTTCCAACACACGAGCGATGAGAACGACAAAAATGTAGGGTCTGCAAAGTTAAGGCATGTAACACCACCATTTCTGAAAGTTACTTAGCTCGAGACTTTGTGGCGCCTTCCACACCAAGGCTTCCTGAATTAATGAAACGATGAAGGAAATGTACATTGTTAGGAGCCAAGTGACTTTGATCTTTCCTGTTTCATTAAAAACAACTTAAAATGGTAAGAGTATCTCCAGGGAGAGTGTTCAAATCTTAGTCTCACAAAGCCCATGTTGGCACTTAATGAGTTAAAAAACAGGAAAAGAGTAAGTCAAATTGCTTTTAAATCTAATTTTTTTAAATGTCTTAAAATACCAGCATTAGAGGTAGTTCTGAAAAATCAATTCAAAGCCTTTCTAGTCTAAGATTTCACCTTAAGCATGACATTCTTCTGTAGGGCACCTTGTTACTTTCTACTATATGCAAAGCATGGGCATATGAGATAAGGCTTGGCTATTTTCTAATTTATGTCTGAACCTAAGTAATTTTCTTTGGCTTGGGAACTTAGCTTCCTATTGACAAAGATTCTCTCCTTGTCTAAACTTCAGTCAGGCTCCTCTGAGCCCTGCCCTTCACTGAGCCTAACTAACCTTTGGGCACACACACGTCTCTGTGTTTTTGCCTTGCTCCATTTTAGCCAGAATCCTGCTAGGCCTGTTTAGTGAGAATCTCCCATCCTTGATATCTGGGATCACACCGGCTTGCCTTCAGCAAGAATCCTGCCAAGTTGGCTTATCCAGAAATTCTCTGTTACCCCTGAGGTTGCCCGCTTGTAATTTTCTATCCGGTGAATCCCCCCCTGCTCCTTGGCAATCAGTCCCCACTTTTTCTTGTTGTGTTCACAGTTGAGCCCAATCTCTTTCCCTTACTGTAAAAAAAAAAAAAAACCAAAAACCATTTTAGTTGGCCCTCTTAATAAAATCTGTCTTACCATTCTTTAACAAGTGTCCGAATAATTTTTTTTTCCTTTAACACTGTTCAAACAGTACACTTGCTGACCAGGAAAGAGACCTGCCTCAGAAACTTAAGAATGAGTCCCTTTTCTCTGGGAAAATGTGGTTCTTAGCAAACATCACTATTTCTATATCCAGAGCAGGCAGCCAGTGAAGATGAGAAATCACAGTGAGCTCAGCAGAAAGGGCCTGAAATAATTATCTTTTCCAGGATCCACATGGCAAACTCTCCCCATTTCCTGTCAGAATGCAATGCCCACAGCTACATGTTCAAAGGATACCCTACTGATAGGTTATTTTGGCTGAGGTGGGGAACTGGTTAAAACTGTTGTGAAATTGGTTCACATTGAAACTCTGGGTCATGATCAGGGATCTTAAACACCCTTCATCTGTGTGCTGGGGTGATTGCAAGAAGACTTTTAGAAGAATCTCATTTAGGCATTTGCTCAGCCACCTAAGAACAGAACAAAGGTTGTTATTTTGGGGGTTTCATAAATGAGGGCTAACCAACACCTTGCTCAGGGCTCTGCTGAGGCAGATGGGTCTGCACTTAACAGATCAAGCCTACTAACTTCAGGCGTTTGCCTAAGGCTCTTTCTCAAATTCCCTGCCACCCCGTGGTTATCACAAGTTAAGCTAAAGGAGACAGCCTTCACTGTTACGAGCTCTCATTTTTTCTATATAGTTGCACACTTGATTTTCTTTCTTTTGCTCTTCTAAAAATTTAAAATATCTTACAGTATTTTATGTATCCTTATAAGAATATGTAAAATAAATAAATATGTCTTTTCCAATGACTTTTCAAAATTTACTAGGAAACAATACTATCTATCTATCTACTTATCTATCTATCCCTTCCCACAAAGTGTAAATATTTGGGGCTAATGAGAGAAAACTGCTATGTATTGCATTGTAGCCAGAGCAAGTAGTACTGAATAATGTATGAAATGAAAATCTCTAGTCCAGAGCCAGAAGAAGGCTTTCTTGCTGCCTGCTTAAATATTTATTTTAAATATAGTACAAAAAAAATTTTTGTTTTCTTGATTAGCCTTAGAAAAGGGAAAAGTCAATTTGTTTTCAGAAACCATATTACAGGGAGTAAGAAAATGTCCTAGCATTAACTTTCTTAGTCTCTCTCCAACCACTTTCATTTAAAACAGTTCCTCATTTTACCTCCTGAAAACATACTCAGCTTTTCTGAGCCCAGAGATACTGCCTTCCCAGGTATTCTTCAAACCAACAAACCAACAAACCTAGTTTAGCAAGTATTCTGTGAACCCACACATCCACGAAGGTGCTAGATGTTCTTTCAGATCTGTCCTACGTCGTTCATGTACCAAGTCAAACATATCTATGGTTACTGAAGGAAACTCCTTTTTATAAATGCACCTTCTTTATTTTTGTCTACTTTATTTCCTTATGATCCATGCTAAGCCAGCTAAAACCTGTCCCATTCTTCCTTTTTTTTTCTTTCACCAAAGAGAGACAAACAGTTTCACGTTCAAGTAAGTTGCATTGCATGAATGGTCTGCCACTGAGGTGGGGCGGTGGGACTGCTCTGCCCAGGGTACAGGTAACAAAGTCTCTAGAGAATTTAAGACAATCATGATGACAACTAAAAGTTGTTCTGCTTTTTATCACCACCACGTGCTGGTCATTCTAAACAATGTCAGGGATAAAACCCTCCTCCCTGAAGGAGTGGACCACTTTCGCCCTCTCCCCTAACTTGTTACACCCCCGTATTGCACTGCTAACAAACAAAAGACTTTTTCCCTTTGGATTAGTATCCCTTTGGATTGGCGATATGACTCTCAAGTGTGGGGAAAGACCACTGAAGAAAAAGATGGGAGATTTGGTAAAAGTGAATGAAACCCTTAAGTTCCCATCGCAGACAAACAATATCATTTCTAGTGACAGAGTGAGATCCTATCCTTTTTCCTATTTTCTTCAAGTTCTCAGAGCTACTGGAATTCTGTAAGCACTGCAGTCGATCAGTGAGAGACCAGGAGATAGAAAAAGAAATATTCAGCAATTGTGCTAAGCCTGAGGGAAATTGCTGAAATAAAACAAAAATGCAAGTCTTTCCTCCCTATCCTATTCTTAAGGGACTAGAGCAGTCATTTTATTTATCAGTACTGATAATTGCCTTAGAATTTCTGCCTAAAGGGGTAAGATTTACTTTTTTTGGTAAATTTTGAAATAAAAAATGAAGTTCTTTGAAAATGAGACTATGGCATCCAGGAGTCTTCATACCTTAGCCCAGGCTACCTTCATCCCTTCAGCTCCTTTGGGTCAGGTCCTCCAAAGCCTGGTTTTTAGCTTCAACTCTGTGACTTTCCATATATCCTTCCAACGAATTCCCTTTTGGCTTAATTTAGTCATAGTCAGTGTCTGTCATTTGCAACCAAAGCCCCCTCCTTGATATATTTACACATATTCCAGTCGTGTTGAAATGATTTACAACAACTCCACAGGTGAGGTGAGAAGTATTTCTCAGATGTTAAAGTAATTTATTCTTGGTTGTATAAATAATTAATGGCAGAACTGAAATTCACATTTGGATTTGTAAAGAGTTATGTCTTTTCTCCCTATCCTGTTACCACGAAATCTTAGAAATCCTTTCTTGAGGATCACATGTTGCTTGATGATCAGAGATACTAACCAAAGACACCCCTTGAAGCTACATTCACTATAAATATCCACCATACAGTCACTTCACAAGTATCTGAACACATATAATATGGGCAAGATGCAGCACTGAGACTGGGCAACACAAAACTTGCTCAGCTAGTCACTTCCATTGGGCAGCTCACATCCCTGTAGGATGGTGGTTCTTCAGTTTATAGACTTAAACAATACTGGAATCAGTTGAATTTAAACAGTATGGGAAAAACCAATACAATATAAAGCCATATGGCTCAGACAGGATAAGAATAATTCAGCTCATTAAATGAGAAATAGTTTCCACTCAATTTAAGCCACCAGTAGGTAATTCTTCACTGCAATGACTTCTAGAGACACAAAGTCAGAGAGAAAATAGTTTTAATTACAGTCTTTAAAATAAACAAAAGAGTGATGAAGTAATCCAGTTCCCCAAATTCCAATCATTTGTATACCACCCTGAAGATTTTGGCCTTTGTATGTGTACCAGCTAATATTTCTTTAAATCAATTTATATTTCTTGCTTTAAAATATTTTAAAGAAAACTTTATATTGCTACTTTCAATGAAAAACTGATAGATAATCCAGTCATAGAAATTAACTATGGAAAAAATACAGGGAAATAAAGGTAATAAATTTTATCTAGACAGTGATACAGTGGGAAGCTCTGAGCATGAAGTTTGATCCTCTTTTTGCTATAAAGGAAAGCTAGCAACTGCTTGGCAGGTGTTAATGACCTACTATTTCCAAACTAATATTTCTCCTGGAAATATACAGAAGGCTGGAAAGAGTAACTGAATGGAAGTAATTTTTGTATTATATGATTCAGTGTTATTTACCACTGTGTTTTCGTCCCACCAAACAGCCTCTTGGAGATCACAGCATCATGTGTTTCAGACTCTCGAGGGCACACAGTGAGTCAGGGGAATGTGAGTGTGTAATGTGTGGAGAGAACTGTGGGGAGCAGTTCCAAGTCTGCATCTGCCATTTTCATTCATTCACTCATCAACTACTACATATTAAGCACACGCTACATGTCAGTCACTGTGCTAAGGGTCGGGATTCAATGGTAAGACCGTCGCTTCAAGGAGAAGGTAAATTAGGTAAAAATGAAAAACATAATTACATCAGCAAACTATACTATATAATAGAGGACCTAACAGATGCTCACTGCTAGACTTCTAGGGAGAGAGGCCATTTTCAAGTCTCAAGGGGCCACCCTTTTTTTTTTTATTTCCAGGAAATCCAGATGTCTTGTTGTCCATTATAGGCTGTCAATGATTTCTCACTTCTCTTGGTGAGCAGCAGTTGAAAACTAGCTATTACACAAGGAATGGAAACCAGAAGGTACTTGAAGAATAGGGCACAAGAGCAAAGTGTGCTGGGACGTGGAAGGACTAAAGTGAGCCTCAGAAAGAACATTAGAGATTGGCCTAATCCTTTCTTTTCTAGGAAACAGGGGACTATGATTTCCTAGAATTAGAGCCTCAACTGAGATTAAAACTGGACCTCTTGAGATCCAGTCCAATAAACTTTGCACTAGATGACATCTGTAAGAGAGGAATCTTGAGATATTAAGGATATTTACATTTGTTCCAAAAATCTGGAGCACTCCCAGTAAATAAGTATCAAAAAATAAATTAAAGAAAGAAATGGAGATCCTCATGTAGTTGAGAGTACAATGATCACATTTCAAGAAACGTTGAAGGGGGGTGGCATTTAAAGATGAATACAACACATATTACAGCATCTAAGATATACTACTATATGAGCCATGTCAAAATACTTCTATTGAGAAATACTCATGGTCAAATTAGCAAGAAAATATGAATGGCTTACTGCAGTTATCAAAACAACGTTAAAGCTGATCAGTGTAGTGTTTCCTCTCTAGAACTGTAATGTTGCCCTGCAGGAGCAATCTGTATTTTCTCTCCTGTGCTCTTTGGTACCACTGCATTAAGAAAACTTGGAAAGAGGAGGCAAAGGAAAGGCCTGGAATGATTTCCAGCTCTCCCCAGCCTTTGTGGGGAGGTAATTTATTTTGTTGCCTCTGTCTTTCTAATAACTTGTCATGTACATTTTTAAAAGTAGGTGACTTTGAAACTAAAGGATAAGGGAATTTACACCATTTTCCAATTTATAAGGTTGATAATCCTGAGCACGCTGATTAAGAGGAAAGCCAAGAATACTGTTTTTTGGAAATTCACCCATAGCATATTAGCAGGATTACCTGGGGTGTGGAACTTGGGAATGGAGGCCAATAGTTTCTGTCAAATAAGCATATTGCCGAATTCCTCTATATAGCATTCTTTGGTAGCTCTGGACTTTGATTATTATTTCAATTGTGTTGTCTTTGCATCTCTTTCTGTTCTTAGCTATTAAATACTGTTTCACATTCATTTAATACTTATTTTTTATTCAGAATTAACCTTTCCATAAAGAATGGCATATTCTATTAAAGCATGTTGCTCCAATTCAGTTGTATTAAAAGATTTTCCCAGAGAATCCTAAAGGTATTACTTTGAAAATGAAAACTATGTATCATCTTGCTATCTAAGTTCTTGAAATTTAACCATTTAAGTGGCTGAACCAGCTTGCAATGACATGCTAAGCCAAACACTTTGATCCTCCCATGGGAATGAAAGGCAATAAAATATAATATACCTGTGAAGCTTGAGGGTGACAGTTCCATAAACAGTAGCAAAACCAAGAAGACGGACCCATCTTAGGAGAACACAGCGAAACGTGCTTGGCTCAAAGTACAAAATAACAACCTGTTGGGTGAGAAGAGAAAGAAAGAAACCTTCAGGATCAGATGATGACCCACAGACTAAAATCAGGGTTTCATAATCTGATGTTTCGTATATTTGAATTTTGACATAAGCACATATTCATTTGAATAAAATTTTCAAATATTATTTTGCTCACTCACTGTCCAAATCAAAAGACTATAGTCTCCTTATTTCTTTCAAATCAGAGCTAAAGTCTTTAATTCTAACTTTCAGGAGTTTCTATCAATTGTCTCTACATTTTAGGTGTGTCCAAGCTTAACTCTCTTTACTTCCCTAGATGGTGAGTAACTACAGGTGAGTTCCCACGCCTTTCTCAACTAGAGCCCTGCTTATTTCCACCTCCACACTTCCAGCAATACCTTTTCCCTGTCTGAAATATTCCTGAGAGGATTATTCTGTACTGTACCCCATCCCCAGTCAATCTACCACTCTGTGTTTTATAAGTTTATTACTTCACTCAGTATTTGGCTCAATTACTTCACTAACTCCTTGCTTCTCGCTCCAGAGTTTTCATTCAACAAATATTAATTAAGCATTGACCATGAGCCAGGCACTCTGCTAGATACTGTGGATACAAAGGCCAATGAGAAAGGGAAGAGAGCCATATCGACAAGAAATTGCATCAAGGCGGTATGGATGCTGTGACAAATATCTGTGCAGGTTTGATGGGACACAAAGGAACAAGGGGCCATTTGCAGGGGGGATGATCACAAGTCATGTGAAAGCACTGTATGCACCACCCTGCACCTGCCACTGTGGGTTTGGAGGAAGCCCTGAGAGAATGGGAAGTGGTTTGGCCCTGCTAAGGGATTCATGCCATTCAGAAGTACAGACCCACACTCTTCTGCTGCAGCAGCTGGCCTGAACCGATTCTGCTGAACGTAAGGTCATTATAACAGAAAAATATGCCTGCTCCCCAAATCCTGAATATTTTTTTTTTGTCCCAAAGATGTGAATATTGGAAAAGCATAAAGCACAGCTAGGGCACAGTGTTGGGGGGGTTGGCGCTGACATTTTTTGCAGATATCTTACCAATGGAGCCCCACTCTCCAGCAGTACCAACAATTCTCAAATAATTCCACTGTACAGGTATGACACCAAGGACTGACAAGACCATTAGGATTAAATTCTCAAGGAGTGTGAAAAAGACTGGCTAAAGTGTCAGGAAGAAATGAAATGAAGATAAAAATAGGCATGGACAGGAGATAATGTTCCTTTTTGTATACGTAGTACTTGTCCTTAATTTTCTAATTCACTAAATCTATGCTGAAGATACAGATAATGATTTGATTTCAGAATTTACTCTACTAGAAAATTGTTTGAATTCATCCAAAAATCGATATAAAAAACCTTCTTTTATTTTCACAAAACAAGTTCAAATTCTGTAAATTTGTATTTTAAGTTTTAGCGCATATACTTTAGACATAGTTGCTATGCACAAGGGTCCAATGGTAATTATGAGTTCTGCAAAGTAAGCTGTACTGTTTACTAAGGAGTTGAAGCTTAAGGAAGAAGGGAAAACATATGGGGGAAAAAAAAGCAGAGAAAACTTGATAAAAGATTAAGGGATTAGGGAAGCATATGTGTTCCTTCTCACAGCAGAGAGAAATGATAGCTTAGAAACTAGAGAGATAGGCAGTTAAATTAAAGTCTAGAATATATAAAATCTCAAATATTTCCGCTAGAGATGACTTCTGAGATTATTCTAATTATGGCGGATTCCTGGGGGCTGCAAAGTCCTGTGACTTATTGCAGAGTTTTCCATTTCACAGCAAGCAATGACCAAGAGAATGAATAAGCAAAGGTGAACAACTATGGCAAAGAAGTCTGCATAATTTTTTGTTTTTTTTGAAAGAAAGAATTGCTCTTGAACTGTTAGGGAACTACTGATAGAGCTTCAAACTTCTATTTCACAGATGAAAAATCTGAAGACTTGATACTGTAAGTGAAAGATTGAGTTGGTTAGAAATAAATGAAGGAGTAATAATTTTTTTTAAGCATCCCTGGATGGGGTATAAGTTTAAAATGTAATAGAAAATGAAATTCCAGTACACTAAATAAAATGTATTATTAGAAACAGTTCGGCAGATAGTGAAGTTGAACTCTCAAGTTTGCAGTATCGTGATGAAGAACACAAGCTCTGAATCCAGTCTCCCTGGGTTTAGTCCTGGCTCTGTTCTTTATTAGTTCTGTGAATTTCACAGTGCCTTGCTATGCCTCAGTCTTCCCACGTGTAAAATGAACACAACAATAATTGCAGATGGGACTATTTTGAAGTTTACAGTGAGTATTCAGTGAGTATACAGTGACTATTCTGGCTAATATTATTATGAGAGTTGATTTATGAATGCTTTGTCTAAAAGCTACCATTCCATGCATTGCTGTATACCTGAAACCAACATTGTAAATCAACTACACTTCAATTAAAAGTGAACTTGAAAAATAAATATAAAGTTAAAATATAAATTTAAAAAAATTTAAATAAGTTACTTTTCCAATGCAGTATAATTACATTTCATCAACTCAATGAATTCTTTACTGATGGTTCCAGCCACTCCTGAATTCCTATAATCACTTTTTGACTGTATGCTTCTTTACCTTATATTATAGTTATCTGTGGGTGTCTCTCTGAATCATATGTAAAATCAGAGGAGGCAGGCTTCTCCATATAACCTGTGCGCTTTGCATTTAAATGTGAAGTATTTGCTTAATGATCTCTTAGCTAATTCAATAACTAAAGTGTTACCTTCACAATAAACTATTTGAAAAGTCTAACTAGGGTTCACTAGTCTTTGTGATTCTAATTTACACATTCACTATTATTTACTCTGTGTGAGGCAGTAAAGGATTTAGAAGCCATAAAAATAAATCAGATACAGATTAGGTCCTCAAGTTTAGAACAGTGGATGTTACATGTAAATGATGAAAATATTGGTATGGTCATACCACATTTTTACACAGCACTATCTCTAGATGCTAACTTATGCATTAACTTACTTACTTAATCTTTACAATACCTTTTAAAATAGGGACTTTTATTTTACAGAAGAGAAATGAGGCACAGAGAATTTAAGTGATCTGCTCAGGGACAGACAGCTAGGAAGTGTCTGAGCTAGAATCCGAATCCAGCAGTCTGGTTCCAGCATTTGTACTCATATGAATTCCCCTGGCTTGTCTCTCCAAAGAGTTCTACCACAAAAGGGAGGGGACAAATGCCAGGATACCACAGACTCCATCAGACTGAGGGTTCAGAGAAAAGGGCAATTAATCTCAGTGGAAACAAATGAAGCTATCCTGGGAGGGCGGGCATCTGCGAGGACATGAAGGAGGAGTGGGTTTAAGTAGGTAAACAGGGGAAAGGGGAGGGAGCCCAAGACAGAGGCATGGCTGTGGGAGGACTTCAGTGTGTGGCGTATGTGGCTACAGCAGGAAGACATCAGGGCAGGGCTGAATATCAAGCTTTAAAGCAGAGATGGGGCCAGTTCACTGTCAGCTTTGCATAACAGGGTGAGGAGCTGAGATTTTATTCTGTAAGCAGACATGCCATTAAACTTCTCAGAGTTGAGATCGAAAGTGTGTTCCTGAAAGCTACTCTGGTTGCAGCATGCCAGAGGACTGGTTCCCATGGAAGGGGAAGATACTGCAAGTGAGAGGACCATTTGGAAAAAAGAAGAGCAACCCCAATCCATCATCTTTCCCATCAACCTTTCCCCTCTTCTTATATCTTACTCCAGCATCCCCCATTCCTCCAGTTCCCAAACGGTAGCCCGGAGGATGCTTCTGATGCCTCACTCTCCTGCCTAGTGCCTCTCAGTGGCTCCTAGTGCTCTCATGAAAATGTCTAAATAATTCAAGGTGGTTGACAGGAGCTTACCTTTATTATATCATTACTTTCCATCCACTCTAGCCCTCCAATCCTGGTGTATGCTGTCCCCTCTGCCTGGATGTTCCTGATACAACCCCACAGTCTCATGTGGTCCTGGCTTACTCCCGTTTACCCGCAGGCCTCAGCCTGAATATCTCTTCCTCCAGGAAGAGGAAGCCTTCCCCGTGGCTTAAGACACTGTCCCTGCTTTACTGCAGCACAGGACCCATGACACCATGCTGGCGTGTGGTCTCTGTGACAGTCATGTTTATCGTAGTCACTCCTTTAACTCTGGCACTAGTAGAGTCCTGACACATGGAAAATGCTCCTAAATATTTGTTGAATGAAAGAAACAAATAAAGCTGTAGGAAAAAAGGTAAAGACAGATGTACCCAATATAGTGAGAATGGGAGTTCAGTCACTCATGGGAACGGAGGAAAAGAAGACATTGAATCAAGAAAATGGGGCAACTGGTTTTTTTTTTAAGGCAAAAGAGAATAAAATGTCAAAGATAATATAGAGATTTAAAACCTGGGTGATTGGGAGGATGATTGTGTTTGAAAAGAAACAAATAAGAGAAAAAGATGCATTAAGTCTGGGGGAATTATGTTACCTCTGCTTAAAAACCTCCCCAGCCCCACCTCATCCTTCACATCTCACGTCAGGGTTGGCATCCCCAGTGCTCCCCAGCTCCCCCAGGCTAAGTCAGGCTTCCATCTCGGTTGCACATTATTTACATGTACTGAATTCTGAGCTTTCCTTCATCTCACTCATCAACTCTATTTTGATATAATTATTTCTGTAATTCATCTATTGAATGTGTCTTACCAGCAGGTAAGATGTGAGGGCAGGGACTGTAACTACCTTATCCACGACTGCATGCCCATTCCCTAATATTGCACTTTGCCATAGGAGGCAACCAATAAATGGATGAGGAAGGAATGAGATTTTAAAAAAGGAAGGGACGATCACTATGCTGTACACCAGAAACTAACACTGTAAATCAACTATATTTCCATTAAAAAGAAAAGAAAAAAGGAAGGGAGGGAGAGAAGGAGAGAGGAAGTGAGGAAGGAGAGACAATAATAAGCTCATTTTTGGATGCACTGAGTGTAAGTTTTCTATGCGGTGTCCTGTCCAGATCTAGCTTTGTTGTAGTTAAAATCTGTAATAAGAAGCAAACAAAAAGAAGGCTAGGACATCTCAATGTTTTTCAAATCCCAATATTTAACCTTTTCTTGATAAATACAGTGTATGTAAATATACATTTAACAAATTATTGTAAAATAAATACCCCTTCCCAAATCCCAAGTTAATAATGCATTTCATAAGAAACCTTGGTTGGAGAAGAAATGAAGAAAAACTAGGCCACTGAGCTGAAGATTTATGAATGACGATGACAATACTGAGCTGTCATTTTTATGTACCAGTAATGACAGCTGCTCATGCCCACACGCACTGATCACTATGCTAGACATGTTACTTACATCTACGGTCCAAGATATACTTTATTATCCCCATTTTAATGGTAGAGACTTACCATTAATGGGGTTCACTGGTTTGCCTATAGTTGCCAAAATAGTAAAGTCATAAATTATTCCTTTACTGAAAGGTACATTTTCAAAGTACATATTTAAAGGGAAAAATTTCCCCATTTTCATTCCAATATGAGAGGCTAATGATAGACATGAAGACATTTTATTTAATGTGTGAGAAGCAGCGTGTGAACCACTCTGGCCAGTGAGTAACTAAGGACAGAAGAACATACCCAACTGCTGGCCGAGTGCGCACAGGGTATAAACTGGTCGCAGGTTTAGGAGGGTGGGGAGAGAGGAAAAAAAAGAGATGCATTCAGAGCCAGCGGGAGAAAATGTGTCACACCAAAGCCACCAATTTCCTTTTACCTTTAACATCGCCTCTTGGGAACTCACTATGCTTTGCCTACAGGTTGGTTTCCCCCAAGCTTGTTGAGAAGAAGCCTTTGTGGAGGTCTACAGAGGATGCACCCTCCATTTTTAAGGACTTGGCTCTTCACCATGGGAAGTTTTTTCAGATGCTACGAAATTCAGTCAGCTGACCAGTAGTGAGACACTCTAGGCATTATGATTTTTTAAATTATTGTGGTTTTGGAAATAGCCTTCTGAGCATTCCCCTCATTACAAACACACAGGCACAAATTATCCACCCATTTCACCAAATGTGACTTTTTAAGCTAGTTTTGAAGTCAGCTTGATTGCCTATACTTTTTGGATACTGAACATAGTGAATGAGGAAGAAAAAGGAACTACAGAGAAAAGAATACTAGGCTTTTCAAATACATATGAAATAGAAGAACACTTTAGCTTTCTTTTATAAATAAAGACACAATACCAGAGGGAGAAAATTAACCTCTACTACGTCAGCAGATACAAGGTCCAGTGCTTCCGGAAGAGGAAAGCTTAGAAGGTAATGTGGTCAGAAGTCAGTCCAGTCCGGCGCTTGTCCCAAAGCTCTGACGGTGAAAGCTGTGAAGCTCCCGGTTTAGGCCTGATGTTTTCAGGAACTGAGCAACAGGTTCCTAGCAGTGTCGCACACAGAGGTTCCACTTTCCTGACTGACCCATCAAGCGTTATTTGCTTCAGTTCAGTGAAACTGGCTGTGAATTAAACCACTTTCACAGGTGAAGGTGGCGTTACCATGCTTTGGGGTTTCTGTCAGTAGGTATGTGTGAACAGTTTTATTTATAAGAGAAGATGACTGGGTCATGGGATCACCATGACAGATGCCAGTGGTGAGACTTTTGTCAACGAAGTTGCCTTTTAATAAGGATTTGAAGGATTTCTGGGCCTTTAAGAATTGCCTCCTGCTTTGTACAAGGAAAAGTCTTGCTAGTCAAATATTTTCCAGGGCCACTCATCCCCCTCCAGGTCACTGTGCTCCCAACAATCCTGACCGAACAAGTGAAGGATGCAGCTGATACCCTGATGGAGGACAGACCACAAGGGTAATACTTGGAACTAGTCGATGTTAAAACCTGGCACTTAAACTATCCAGGTTTGCTGTCCTTTGAAGTAGGAGGCTGGAAACCAATCATTTAGGCAGGACTATGTATATTCAAGCACTTTTATACATGATTTGCTTTAAAAATAAGTAGCTACAAAGTCCTTGAGTGTGTTCTAAATTATTCTTCCTGTATTTGGCAAGATATATGGTTCCATATACAGGAAATATTTAGGGTGAAAATACATGTCCTGTAAGTGTTTAACTAATTATCTAAAGTTGGAGTCAAACTGCAAAAAATAAAAAAATACTTAATACAAATTACTACACACATGAAGGGATGGTGGTGATTATGTCCTCATACCACCATGGGCTAAAACTTATTACTTTGCACTTGGCTTCTTTTGTTCTAAAGCAACAAAACAGGGGTAAATTAAATAGATAAATTAAATTAAAAGTATAAAGTATACACCTAACTTTAAAATTGTATAATATATACAATAACATTTTTGAGTTATCATGACAGCAGATGAGATATGACACAGCCCCTCTAAAATTCCCAATGTAATGCTCCTGAAAAAATAAAAAGAAATTAAAGGGTCACAGATCTAAAAGCTAAAGGCAGAGATGACAAGATTCACAGTGTCTGAAGTGATTCTACCCACTGCTTGGTAGATGGTGCAGAACTAACAAGCACTTCTTAAATAAAACCCCTCGCACCTTATTCCCTGAACCAGAGTAAGATATGAAAGCCCAAAGATAACAGAGAAAAAGATCTGCATTCACCCTCCTTGCCAGGGTCTAACTCTGAGACCCATAGGCTCTCGCCAAACAAAACAAACAGATTTAAACATTTTTGGTTGCGTCCTGTGAAGGAGCCTTTCTCCATCAGTCAGTCCCGGGGCCTCCTAGTCCTTTACCATCCTCCCCTATCAGCTCCTCTCTTCTCCATCCATTCACAGACTACAGCTCCCAGGATGCAGCATTCAGAAACGTGATGCTCAGCTCCATATGGAAAAGCACAGCGAGGTGGAGACAAGCGCACAGAGAGGACAATGCTGGAAAGTACAGGGAGCCTCCCTGGTCTGTCTTCCCATTGCTCCACAAGAAGAGGCGCTTAGTGGAAATATTCCATCCTAACAAACATAGTAAGTGTAGGAACAAATGACTATTTTTTAAACTTTTATGACCTCGGTTTATGTGTTCAAAAGAAATAATGTTTTGTTGAAGAATAAATTATGGTGCGTGACTTACGATAGAAGACTATACCATCCTTTATGATCACACTCTCAAAAATATCAGCAAATATGGGAAAGCTCTCAGGATTTATATTAAGTGAAAAAAACAAGAAGCACAAAAAAGATATAAACAGTATACAAAGTGATATTGGTCATGCTTAAAATGTATTTGTATATATGAATACATATGTACACATATACACACACATAAATGAAAGTAGACTTATCACTTATTATTCTTAATTTAACCCTTAATTTATTCCAGAAAACAGGCCATAAATGGGCTACACATAAAAACCAATGGGAAAAATGTATTGCTCTGTATGTTTCTATGAAGAAATCCAACTAGAAATTATACTTTCTATAGTTATCAAAAAGAGCAAAACAAAAACAAAGAAACACAGAATCTGAAGCTACAGTTCTGCCTCCTATTTTCTCTCTTGATGCTCTTATGAGCAAACTGCATGCTCCTCTGAGAGAACACTCATTAGTGAGCAGTGGTGAGATTATGACAAGATCCTTACAGTTAACTTTTGTTTTTAGTTTTATTTTGCTACAATGAAAAAATTTTTATTTCTAAAATGTGCATAAATTCTTGTTAGATTCAGTTCAAAACCTTACTATAACCGTATATTAAGCAAGGGGTGATTCTGAATAAATATAAATGTATAGATGTGTGTGTATGTATACACACACGCGCGTGTATACGTATACACATGTGTGTATATATATCTATGTACACACACACATATATATCTCACAAAGTTAACGGTCTTGACAGTGATTCTCTGATGTTAGTATTAGGTATGCATGTACTCCTTAGCATTTAAAATTTTTTCTAAAATTAGAAAAAAGGCTAATTTAAACAAGAAACTACTCTAATATCTGTTACAGGAGCTCAGCAAATAGTAAGATAGCATAACTGAATCTTTTTGTTTAATCCATGCAGATAGTGGGAACATAAAATTAAACTTTCTAAATGTGACTACCTAAAATGTGACAAGAAAGATGCCATTTATCTATGAGCTAATAAGTTGGCAGAGAGGTAAAAAATATATCTCTTAAGAAATAGACAAGTTTAGAAACAAATGAGCTCTGAATACGATCAATGATTTAATAATTCAGTTTTTTTATATAATGGACAAAAATAGTACAAGAGTTGGTAAATAGAACAATAATGACTGGCCATTAGAAACGGGGAGACTTTATTTCAGAATAAAAATATTTGTAACATGTATCTTAGAAATTTTTGCTGTGATTTCTGGCAGAATGATAACCTGCTTCAAGATTTAGTAAGACAAAAAAATTTAAAAAGACATTGAAAAATTTCATTTGCAAAAATAATGCAAATATTTGAGTTGCCTACAAGTCAGGTGCAGGGAGACTGCAGCCTGGTGCAATGGATGAAATGAGAGATTTGGAATTAGCTGCCCTAAATGCCAATCTGGGCTCCACCACTAGACATATGTCCTGGGACAAATCCCTTAAGTTCTGGGGGCCTCCCTTTCCTCAACAGTTTAATGAAAATAATGCAAAATCCTATAGTATTTATGGAAGTACTTTATAAACCATAGATAAATGGAGAAATGCCAGTTTTATTTTTAACATACGTTAATTACTTTTGATATTTGCCACATTTGAATGAACAATCTGTTTAGTCCTCTTGTACAATTACCTTCAAATGAAAAGAAGCTTCTGAATACTGTGCAGTCAGAATGGACTATGTAGGGAAATGGAAAGAAATAGACAAGGCAAACTGAGTGTCCTTAATGCGGTAACAGAGCTATTAGTATGATGGTAAAGGCAGGGGGAGCCAGGTGTATTAATGCTCTACTGCTACATCACAAATTGCTACAAACTTAATGGCTTAAAACAATACACATCTATTATCTCATGGTATCTATGGGTTAGCAATCTAGCCTTTGCCAGTCTTTGGGTCTCTCCTGAGACAGCAACGAAAGTATTATTCAGAGTTGGGGGTTCTCATCTGAAGGCTCAACTGGGAAAGGATACACTTCCAAGCTCATGTGATTGTTGAGAGGCTTTGGTTCCTTGAAGGTCCAGGAAATGAGGTCCTTAATCCCTGCTGGCTGTTGGCTGAAGGCCATGTTCAGTTCCTTGCGTTGGAGATCTCTCCAACATAGCAACTTTCTTCATCAAAGCCAGCAAGAGAGTCTGCTAGCAAGATGGCATTCATAATCTTTTGTAACCTCATTGTGGAAGTGACAATCTCTCAATATTGATGTGTTTTATTAATTAGAAATGGATTGGTCAAAGGGAGGGGAGTACACAGGCTGTGAATACCAGGAGGCAGGGATCACTGGGGCCATCTTAGAAGCTACCTACCACAAAAGGAGACCCTACTTTGAAATAATTAGAAATGCTATTATCTACCTGTGTTCAAAGCAAATGATGTAAGAAGAATATAGAACAAAAAGCCATTAAATACTTAGGGCATGCATTTAAAGAAAGAATAATGTAAAAAATAACTTTAAGGAAGATTTTTTCCCTATTATGGTTTATTACAGGATAGTGAATATAGTTCCCAGTGCTCTACAGTAGAAGCTTGTTGTTTTATCTATTTTATCTATAGTAGTTTGTATCTGCTAATCCAAGACTCCTAATTTATCCCTCCCCCATCTCCTTTTCCCTTTGGTGACCGTAAGTTCATTTTCTATGTCTGTGAGTTTGTTTTAGAGTCACACAATAAGTGATAGCATATGATATATATTTTTTCTCTTTCTGGCTTACTTCACTTAGTATGATAATCTCTAGGTCCATCCATGTTGCTGCAAATGGCATTATTTATTCCTTTTTATGGCTGAGTAGTATTCCATTGTGTATATACCACATCTTCTTTATCCAGTCAGCTATAGATGGACATTTGGGTTATTTCCATGTCTTGGCTATTGTAAATAGTGCTGCTGTGGAGATTGGGGTGCATGTACCTTTTTGAATTAGAGTTTCCTCTGGATATATGCCTGGGAGTGGGATTGCTGGATAATACGGTATCTCTATTTTTAGTTTTTTAAGGAACCTCCATAGTGTTTTCCATAGTGGCCGCACTGATTTACATTCCCACCAACAGTGTAGGAGGATTCCCTTTTTTAAATAAGATATTTTTTAAAGATGAAAAGAAATCTACCAAGGATGTTTTCTCCAGTGGAGTCTAATTCATTATCAAGTTCATAATTCTGAGATTGTTGCACATGGCTCATGACTAGGAGCTGTTGAGAAATGAGGTTTTTGGTTGTAATATTTTTAAACAAAGAGAAAACCATGATCATGGTGTGTTGGGAGAAATAATTTGGATCTTTTCAAGCATTTATATCTATGTTTAAATTGTAGCTAAGAAAGAGTGGAGACTTTTAAGTTAAACCTGGCAGACTGAACGTGTTTATGTCTGCTGCTTCTGGAAACTCTAGTTAAATAACCATAAAACACTTAAGGCCAAAGAGAGTATGAGTAGAAATGACAACAAATGATAGACATCAGCAGAATTCTGGTAGATGGAAAGCAGATGGCAGTGTGGGACCCAATGGAGAAGCCAAAGAAAGAGGAACTCTGCACCCGAAGAGAAGGAGGGCCCTCAGAGGTCTGTCCATCATCTTTTTTGGAGGGATTTGTATAATAATAATAATAATAATAATTAATAATAATAATAATAATTAATAATAATGACATCTAATGAGGTGTGGCTACATTCCAATTACTTTTAAAGGGACTTAACATGGAACAACTTATTGTTCCTTACAACAATCCTTTGAGAGGCATTATTATCTCCATTTTACCTACAGGAAACCTGAGGCACAGAAAAGTTAAGGAATTTTTACAAGGTCACACAGCCAATGAGTGGTAGAGCTGGGGTTTAAACTCAGCTTGAGTCTAACTGGAGCTGGAAATGGTTATTGCTATGCCTTACTGTCCGCCCTTACACAGGAAGGGTAGTCTTAAGGTAAAGGCAGTGGCTGGTCTCTGAAGGGGGCTGGATGTTGTCCACTGCCTGGTGCCCTAGAACTCTGGCTTATTCAGGGTATTAAACAAGGAGGGGCTAAACTGAATAATGCTATTTATAGGGTAAAAATAATCTTCAAGTAAAAAGAAATGAAAGCTATAACTAAAGATAAAAGAATGCACTTAACAAATGGGGAAATGAATGCTAAAAAACAAAACTGGAATTGTTCCTGAAGAGAAACTGTGAAATCCGCTCAGAGATAGAACAACTCAGTCAGAGAGAAGATAGAGCCGTAATCATGGGAGGCCAGGAACCAATTCCATGGTCTTCAACTCCGACCAACATCAGCATTGCCTGTGGTGGTGTTATGAAAGCCCAGATTTCCCTTGTGAAAGCTTGGATTCAGTAGTTACGGGGCACAGCCTGAATAACCTGCTTTTTGAAAATGGTCTACAGATGGCTTTAACTTAGCACAGGTTAAGAGCTCCTGAGACTAGTGTATAGCCCAGAAGCCAGCCACACATGGAGCTGGGCTAGCCACAGCTCAGACCAAGACCAGCGAAGAGTGAGGAAAGTGCCCAAGACCTAGTAAAATGCAGTAGGAATTCTATTTCTAGAAAAACGCTCTACATATACACGCATACAAAATATGCAAAGATGCATGTCCAGGGATATTCACTCAAGCATCGTGTGTAACAGAGAAACAATGGAAACATTCTCCACCCGGATGGACAGCTCAGATCTGTAATTCATGTTACATCCATACAGAATGCAAAACCATAAACTTTAGAATAATAAATCGATCTGATTATTTTGCTGTAAAAAAAATTCTTTAAGAGAAATTATAAATGAAAAGAAAGTTGCATAACAGTATGAAAATATGATTGTTTGTATATATATGAAAAAGGAATGTCTTGCTGCACACTCAATGGGCTATTAAGACTATTTACCTCTGGGGTAGGTGGCTTGGGGATTGAGGAGGTAGGGAGAGAGAGGGGGATTTTTACTTTTGTTTGTTTGTTTCAAGGGGAGGTAACTGGGTGGGTGGGTGGGTTTATTTATTTATTTATTTATTTATTTATTTATTTATTTATTAAATTGAGGTTCTGGGGATCGAATCCAGGACCTGGTGCATGCTAAGCACGCACTCTACCACTGAGCTACACCCTCCCCTCCCCGAATTTTAACTCTTTAACGTATCTTTTGGTGCTAATTAACTTTTTTTATAATGAGAATATATTATGTTTTGTAGTAAGGGAATTAAAAAATGCATGAAAAGATTTCTAACTAATTCACCGTAATCACTATAAATGCCTGGCTGTTGTGGGGTCTGGAGGGGTTGTTTCTAAGTACTGGGGATCTGACAGCCAAATGGAGAAGGCACCATACATGGTATCTATGAACTGACATTACATGGAAGTGGCAAGACGTAGAAAAATGACCTCAGAGAAACTGGAGGATCTTAGGAACCCCAGCCAGAACTCGATAAAGAAAGAAAGATGCAACACAGTTCACAGAAAAAGAGTTGAGGTACAGCATTTTGAGAAGAAATGAGAAAAATGATGAAGAGACACAATACACAATAAGATAATTATTTTTAAAGCCAAGAAGAGAATACACAAAGTGCTTGATCACTGTTCCATTTCCTGGTCCTTAGGCAGCACTCGGCCCTTGGCCATGGTCCATCTGTTTACCTTAGCTTTGTGGGTCATCCTTTCTTCCACAAAGCTAAGAGAGAAGAGCGTCCCAATTTGCCGAAGACATTGTGCAGAACATATAAAACAACAGGTTCTATAAACCACAACTTAAAGTCTAAAAAAGTAATTATTCAAGCCACAGCCATGAGCCAGGCTCAGAATTGGACTTTCAATCACATCCCCCGTGGTGGAGAAGTCACCATGGCGGGTACCAACTCTCAATGCCCTGGGCAGAAGCAAGCATGTCTTTCTTGAGAAGCAGAGGAATACAGTGGAAAGATGTTACTATCTGGAGACATAGGGACTGCACTGCCACTTACTAACTGCATGATCTTGAGCAGATCATTCTGACCACCTCCTTCTTCATCTGGAAAGCTGAGTGAATAACCCCCTTCCTCTCTCCCTCTTAAGTGAAAGCACTGTATCACCTGGAGTGGTACGATGATTTCTCCTGTATTTATTCCTTAAGGATGGATGCAAAACTCTTTTTATTTCTGTTTAAATTGAGCAGTAGGTGATTTTACCTGATCCTTATAAATTCTCTCTCAATCACAAATGAACATAAACATCAAGTTCCTATGATGAGGGAACTGCTCAGCCAGCCCAATTCAGTCTGAGTCATTCACTGCCTCGCTCCTTTTGGAGAGGACACATTCTTATTATTCAGTTCCAAATAAAGGGCTGAAAATAAAAATCTAAGTTTAACTGTAGGTTTCCATAAAAGCTCTTCAAGAATTAGTAAGTGGTGACAAATGGATTTTTCTCAATATATTTTTAGTCCTCCACCTATTCAGTTTCTTGTTCTGCAGAGCTGTTTAACACATAATCATGTAATCATTACCAATAACAAAAATCTATCTGTACATGGAATTGTTCCTGTTTATTACACACACAATTATGTTTTCCTGAGCAGAGATACTTTGAAGGTTTAGTGACTTGCCTGTGATGACAGAGTTTAAACATGTCAAAGGTGGGATTACTCGAAATTGTCAACATTTTCAAAGAATGTTCCCTCTTCTTTTTAATAAAAAAAAATAGTTCAGTATCCAAAAATTGCATTTCCTTATTGGTAAATGTCAAGTTACTAATTGCACCACAACCTAAGTATTTCAAAGTCAGTGTTCTTTAGATAATTACTCTTCTATATTTAGACACAGGCCTTTCCTTTTGAAATTCTTGCAATATACTGTCCCACCCCCCTTGTCTCTAAGGGAACTGAACTCTCAGGCAATTCCCATGCACAGAACCTTCCATCAATTCCTGCCATTCATTACCCTCTGCACTTCCATGTACCCTAACTCCACAATTCCTCCACCTCTTCTACTCCACTGTCTTCCTTGGCCTAGAGGAGATCTACATGGCCATGTCCTGGATCACGTGGAAAGCTAGTATCACCCAGAGAAGTTGTCTTCTGAACCATATGCCACAGGTTCAAGACTACAGAAATAAAGGTGTTTTGATGAACACTACTTGCTTGTTACCTTGAGAACATCTTTATATTGGTGAATAGAAGTTGTACTCCATATTTTTCTAGAGGTTTTCTATCTAAAACACAAATCTGATAATATCTCACCCATATCTAGAAATCACTTTTGGCTTCCTTCTTTTCTTTAAATAAATTTTACATTGCTTACAATGGCCTACAAATTCCCCTTCCTTTATGTCCCCACCATCCTTTGTTAGTCCTCTCTTCCAATACCATCTCCATCTATCCATATTGTAGCCACGTGGATTTCACAGGCTTTCATAACTCCATGCCTGTATTTGTGCCATTAATCCTAAAATATTCTTTACCCCCACTTTTTTTTGCCCAGCAACCTCCCTAATCGTTATTCCAGAAAGCAAATATTTTCTTCTTCCTGTAGCCTTTCCTGTATTCCACAGGTAGTAGCCCTTTCTCTGTGCTCACAGTGCCTTTTGTTCCTCTGTTATGGAACATATTATGTTGCATTATGATACCATTTTAATACTATATCTCTCTCCTCGACTGGGCAGTATGTTCGATTTATGCTAACTGAATGAACGAATGAAAGTGTTTTTCATTTAGGAATCATCAGCTCCAAATTCAGCTGCCTTCTTAGGTTTAACAAACTTAATGCACTGTGATAAACTCAGAAACATGATAACATGTCCAAGTCACAAAGAAAAGGGGCAGCTCTTGGAATAACCTTTGGTAAGAGTCACTGAGTAAGATGTCCCACAATGTTCTCATAAGGCAAGTGCAACTAGGATGTGTCATGAATAGTTTAATTTTAGAGGCACTAACCAAAAGATAAATTATTTAAAAATATTTTTCTTACTGGTTGTCACAGTGCCTAAAATATCTACCATCAGAATGACTTTTTATATCTTCAAAAAAATCCCTAATGAAATTTACCTGAAAGGATTAGAGTGACAACAGCTAAATGAAAGTCACTTAGGATAATATATATAAGTTCTTGAAAGCACAGGTGCAGGATAGGGAAGTTTTGGTGGAAACAGAAGGAAAGAAACCATTCAGGATGTGGTCTGCTGCTCAGACTGGGAGAGCCCAGTGAGGCTGGCTCCAGGATGCCAGGGAGAGCTGGTACCTAGGTTGGAAAGGGTTTGGTACTGACGCAAGAAGAGGTGCTGAAAGGAGAGGTAGAGAGAGACCAAGAAGGGAAGGAGCAGATCCTGAGCCTGTTTTCCGTTGCTCCTTGGAAAGACGTTGCCTCTCCAGGCATGTGGTCACATCAAAATTCCTAATTTATGCAAGACCTTAAAAAGAACTTTAGCATGCATTTATTTTCTCTGCATATGTGTTTATTTATCTGGATAACTGAGGAGTAGTGTTTATTTGGTAGACTTTTAACCTTTCCTCTTGCTGTTGACTCACTAGCAGCAGGCTGGCTGTGGGGAGTGGGAAGCACACTTAGCGGCAGCCGCTTCCAAGGGCTGTCAGATGGGCCGCCTACCTTTCCACTGAGTCTAGACAGGTTCTAAGCTCTGTGGATTCTAATTTGCAACATTTCATGACCATAGGCCAGTTTGGGCTGTTCTTGAACATGACAGAAATGGAATCATTGAGTGTATATTCTTTTTTGAGACTGAATGACTATTACATTCTTGGCGCAGTAACCAGCTTCACACTGGCATTACAGTGCCTTTATAAAGCCTCTGACTTAATTTGTGAAATAAATAAATAAATAAAGGAAAGGCCCTTTTTCTTGTGTGTGTTAGGATCGAGGAGGCGAAAGACACTGATCCTGTGTGAGTGGGATGAAACTAGAATTCTTTTGTGGTGTCACACTGAAGCAGTTAGGTAAGAAGGGCCAGTGGGGGATTTTGTTTGTTTTAACTCAAACTGATGGGAAAGTAAGACCGAAAAAAAAAAAAAAAGGTATGCAAACTACTGTTGCTCTCTTGCCAGTTATTAGAAAGACAGGAACAAGGCAAAAAAACAAAACAAACAACAACAACAACAAAAAAAAACCCCAAAAAACAAACAAACAAAACAAAAACAAAAAACAGGCAGAACAGGGCAGGCCTGGGAGGTAGGACCGAGGTCTCTTACGAAAACGAAAAGGGAAGCCATGAAAAGGAAGAGATCAGGCCCCGCCTCCATTGGTCAGGAATGAAGGGTGTTTTGACAGTTGTTGCAGGGTCTTCTCTGTTACAGCAGTCACCAGGCCAACCGATAATGAAATTCCTGTGTTCCCTTTAATCCCATTTCAACCCTCCCAGTACAGCTACTGTGGTGTCAAAGTGTTTCACCACAGTTTTTTGGTTATCGTTTTTGTATCAGTAACCCTCCCTTTCCACTTTTACTTCCTACTTGTGTGAGCTAGCATAGTAACAAATTATAAGCGAAGGCAATGCCTGTGTAGCCATGGTAACCTCCAGTGCAGCCAGCACCCTCCCCTCCCTGTAACCGAAGGCTTCCCAAAGGTGCCTTTCGATGAGCAAAAGTTTTTAACTTTCATGAATTCCAAATTATCCACTTTTTCTTTCATGTTCAGTGATTTGTGTGTCCTCTCAGAGAAATCATTGCCTACCTCTTCCTCTCCCAACTCCCGCAACAGATTTCTCCAGTTGTTTAAATGCGATTTGTTGAAAAGACTTAGTTTCGATTCTGGGAGCGCGGGCCCGCCATTCGCACGCCTCACGCCTTCGTGGTCGCCAGAGTCTCCGCAGCACCAGAGAGGAAGAGGAGACGGGAGCCGGACTCTTCCGGCCAAGATGTCTATTGGTGTGCCGATTAAAGTCCTGCATGAGGCGGAGGGTCACATCGTGACTTGTAAGATAAACACTCGCGGAGGTGTATCAAGGGAAGCTCATCGAAGCCGAGGACAACATGAACTGCCAGACGTCCAACATCACAGTCACCTACAGAGACGACCGCGTAGCACAGCTGGAGCAGGTGTACATCCGCGGCAGCAAGATCCGCTTTCTGATTTTGCCTGACATGCTGAAAAATGCACCCATTGTTAAAGAGCATGAAAAACAAAAACCAAGGCTCAGAGGCCGGTGGGGAAAAGCTGCTATTCTGAAGGCCCAAGTGGCCGCAAGAGGGCGAGGACGTGGAATGGGACGTGAAAACATCTTCCAGAAGCGAAGATAAACTTATCTGTTGGACAGAATTTTGCCCTTATTTTTAATTTAAGGTTATCTGGGTTTGGGGGGTGCGCGCCTGTGTATATGTCCTAGGTTATGTTTTGACATTATTTTCTTTACATCAGGGGAAATGTTAAACTAAATAAATATGGTGATTTTTTTTTTCTTTTTGAGAACAAAAGGACTGTGTTCATTTTGGAGTTTTTGATTGTGTTTGCTTTGGCAGCAGGTTAAACTCTGATACCCAGGGTGATGTCCTGGGAACATGCCAGTACTTTGAAGTAGCACAGGTTTTGATAAGAGCATTTGCTGCTGCTCCAGGCCCATTGCTGGTTAAGCCCTCGGAACAACTGCGAGGATGCACAGATTGTCTCGTTCGTCTTCAGACACGGGCCCTCACACAGCGCTTTGTTCAGGTAACCGTAGAGGAAATGCCATCAGCTCAACTTGCACAACCCAACATGGATGATCCTGACACAAAAAATCCAGTGCTTTGCCCTTGTAGCCTGGAAACCCTCTTGGCTCAGCATTTGGCAAAAGTAATCTGATATTAAAAGGTGATTCAGAGAAAAAAAAAAAAGACTTATTTTCAATCTTGAATTACCTTGAAGCCTTTGTTAAAAAAAAAATCAATTGAACTTCTATGTGTGGATCTGTTTCTGGCTACTGTATTTTGTCTAATTGATCTATTTATCTACCCTTACTTAGCCCAATTCACACTGTATTGTGTCCTGTAGGATGCTTTAGGGTTAACTCTTGAAATTTGATAGTATTAGCCCTCCAGCTTTGTTCTTTCTACATAGTGACTTGGCTTGTGTAGATCCTTTGCTTATCCATATAAATTATAGAATCAACTTGTTAATTTCTACAAGAAAAGCCTGTTAGAGTTTTGATTACAACTGCAATGGTTCTACAGACCACGTGGAAGAAAACTGGCAACTATTTAATTCATGAACATCGTACATTCCTCCATTGGTTGGGTTTTCTTTATTTTCTTTTAGTAATATTTTGTAGTTTTCAGTGTAGATGTCACACATTTTTTGACATGTTTATAAGTGATTAGTGCTTTTAGATGTTACAGTAAATATAATTAAAAATTTTCATTTTTCAATTGCTTCCTGTCTATAAAAATAATTGATTTTTGTATATTGACTTTGTATTCTACAACCTTGCCAAGTTCATTACATCTGTTACGGTTTTGTACATTTTTTCATATTGTCTGTTGCAAATGAGTATGTTGCCTACGAATAAAAACCATATTACTACTTCCTTTCTATTTTGTCTCTTTTTCTTTCTTTCTCTGGCCATGTAACAATGGGCCAGGACTTCCAGTATGATGTTGAGTGGTATTAGCTTGAACAGATATCCATGCTTTGTTCTGATCTTAAGGAAAACTGTGTATTTCACTATTAAGTATGGTTTTAGATAGATGCCCTTTATCATACTGAGAAAGAACTCCTCTATTTTCTTCTGAGAACTTTTATTGTATGTAGGTGCTGAATTTTGTCAGATGCTTTTTCTGTCATTGGGATGATCATATGAATTTCTTCCTTTATCCTGTTAATGTGATGAATTATATTATTTGATATTTTAAAAACATATTAACCTAACCTTGAGTTTCTGAGATAAACACCACATGGCCACAATGTATTATCACTTTTATTTATTTATAGATCTAATTTGCTATTATTTTGTTAGGGAATTCTGAATATACCTTCATGAAGGCAGCTGTTTATGTACTCTGTTACCTTGGATTTTATCGGGTTCGGGTATCAGGGTATGCTAGCTTCATAATGTGAGTTACATGCACAACTGTGACGTATTACAGTCTCAAGGAATTTATAGGCAAGAGCTCTGGCCTTCCGGCCAGCCACGCTCTGACTCATACATGCATCCTTAGCACAGGTACCTCCATCCTGAGGTCTCCTAACTGGAAGACCTTGAAGTCATTTTTCTCCACTCTGACTCAGTACTGAGTACTTTTCCATTCCTAGCTCTTCCCCTGGCCTCTGGGTCCACAAAACTGCCAGGGCCTTTTGTCTGGGGCTCCTTCTGCAGTGAGACGATTCCCCACACTTGTGCTGACCCATCTGCCCCTTTCCTGATGCCATTTCCATGGGAGACAATGGAACACTGGGGGCACCAGCACTTGGTCTGGGTCAGCCTCTTGCTGATGCTATTGCCGTGAGTGCTGAAAGGCTCGACTGCTACTTTTATTTTGCCTTGTGGCCTTGATCAGCTATTTTGACACTTGGCAGCTCAGCTCCCTTCAGCTCAGCTTAGATCTTGACAGGACTCTTTCAATACAACTTTATCTTTTTATTTTCTGAACAGTCTTTTAAAAATACAGAAATTGACTGAGAGAAATTGAATTAATAGAACCTTGATATCTGCACACCACACAAATTAATAATAAACATGTATAGTTTTGTGATTCTTTGCTTTTGGCTTTTAGATAACCAAGTAGAAGCTTCTTAATTCCCCTCCATAGTTCCACCGTCTCCTACCTTCTCCAGAGGCAAGCACTGAAATGAATTTGATGTATATGCATCCAGGACATGTTTTTCTACTTCTGTTCCATTTATATGTATCCATAAATAATACATAACCTTATTTTGTGAGTTTTAAAATTTGTATATAAGTGGTTAATTGTATATTAGCCTTTTGAAATTTATAGTGAATTGAATTAAACTGTTCCAGTTTCCATTAAGGCCAAGTTAAATCCAGATCTCTTTTCTAATCTTTCATTTTTCCCCAACTCCTATATCTCATTACTAAAGCCAAGGAGAATTAGATGAAAATTGGCATTATCCTCAACAGGGTTATGGGAATAAGGAAGCTGTATCTCTGTTGGGAGATCTCTCTTTATAAAAAAGTAAGCATATAATTTCCTTGAAAACAGGATCCAAATAAATTTTCAGAGCTCTTTGAAAACAGGGGATCTGTTACTGTCTCAACCCTGCCACGCTCTGGTCTCTCTCTTGAGGAGTAAAGGGATTAACAGAAACTAGTTGAAAATGCAGAACTCAGTAGGAATGCCCTAGATGGCCACAGAGTTGAGGTCTGCTGTTGTTGGTCTTGACTCTGAAGGTGGTAAGGAGTTAGAGGCATCTCCCAGATGAGGGACTGTATAAGGTGGTGTTCTCCATGTGAAAGCTGGCCCAGGGTTAGAAAGTAAGAAACCAGGCAAGGCTGAGACCGGGGTCTCTTCTTGGGGCACAGAACTAAAGCAGTACATTTCCTGGATCTAATGAAGATAAAAGAAAGTCAAGTTGGGGGCTCAGTATATTTAGGAAAAGGCAGAGAGACTTGGTTGACCACTCTGTCACACTCGTTCATTTACTCAGCCCTTCATTCACTCATTTATTCAACAAATATTTGAGTTTATGTGATAGGTACTGTGCCAAGAAAAGAACAATATACTAGTAAATAAAAATATGCAGTCCCTGAACTCGTGGATTTGAAACCAAATGAAGAAGAGATCCATAAATAAGTCAATAAAATAGTACTAATGATAAATTATTTTAAATGTTATTGATGAGGCAGACAGCATGCAAAGGTAGGAGACAACAGTGAGGGAGGGTCCTCTGGGTAAAGGAGGCCAGAAGGCAGGACAGAGAACTGAACTTCAGCCACATGACAAGCAGTGGACAGTAATTCCAGGCAGAGATCATGGCCCGTCTATTTGTGCAGAGTTTCACGTGTCATGAGGAAGTTGAAAGAAATAGAATTACCCAGATAGTGCTCTCCTGACACTAACAGAGTAGGGGTTTTGCTTTAGGAAGTGAGTTAAACTCCTCTGCCTGTGGCGAATGCCTGGGACTGACTCTTATTTGGAGTTTTCTCTGCTCAACAGTATAGAATCTGTTACAAAGAGCCACAAGTCTGTAGATACTCAGATACCTATAATAAAGGTTGGGATTTTTGCTTAATGTTAAAATAAGATTGAATTAAACTCTGATATTATATGGTCTAGATTTTTTCCACAACTATGAAGTTACACTCATGATTTCAGACCATGTGTTTTAAAATTACTGGCCCTGAAACATTTTATCAAAGACGAAAAGCTTTGCCTTTTTGATAACACTATCCACAGCTGAAAATTTTTTTTTAAAGATGCCTTGGGAATTTTTTTCTAGAATTTTTTGGTAATTCTATGGGAAAGGTACCAGTCAACATACTACCTGTTTATAATTTTGGCCATATCGATGGAAGGAACGTGATAAATGTCACAGCGCTTTACATGTGAAAGGCACAAGGAGGTAAAAGTATCTTAAAAAAATGTAAATATAACTCAAGGCCTTTCCTTGCTTGAGATGAACTCATAATCCACTTCCTTGGCAGCAGAGGTGGCCCCATCTGTAGACCATGTGCTTGGAAGTTAGCACCTCTCAGCCACCTGGTTTGCATGTTGTACTTTTTGCAGGCTAGTCCCTCAACACTAGAAGCCTGTCAACTATGGCATCATTGCTCAGTGGGGACAGGAAAAACAAGCCAGCTTATTTTGAGCATTTGGAGAACTACCAGACTGCAAAGTGGTCCCACCTTAACCCTCAATCACAACAGGGCAGCTTTATAAATGTGGTTCTTAATTAGAGCATCACTCAGAGATGTGGCTGGATCCCACACTTACCTTGGTTCACCTTATGTGGGATAATCTACATAAAGTGTCTCACACACGGTAGGTGCTTGGTACATGGTAGAATTATCCTCCCTTCCAAGGGTCCTGGGTGGGGGGGTAGTTCATTGTGGAAGCACGTTGGCTACACCTACTTTAACCTGCTCTGAAGTAAGCTTTGAAAATCATGACTGTTCTGAGGTTATATAAGCTTATCTCTGTCTTAGGGGAAGCTTAAAATAGTCCTAGACTCAGGCATTCCTTCTTTGGGACTATTCCTAGGCTCGACTGTCTCGCTGCAAGAAGCAGTCATCAGAAATGGAAATCTTCCAGGGCAAAGGGTGTGTGATACAGCGGCTCCTGTGGTATTCAGGGGAGCCATCAGGTTGGCTTTGGAGGCTGAAGCTTTACAGAACTCAGGGACAAGTCTCCGGTACTTGGTGCAGGGAAAGAAGAGTTCGCAGCTGCTGGGACACCCGGTATATGGAGCACAGTGTCAGGAGATGACGTGGAAGGGAACACAGGGCCTGGTCTTGGGCTTCAGATCCTGGCTCTGCTAGGCATCTGCCCTGTGAGTTGGAGAGCTTCTTTCACAGTGGGTCCTGCTCTCACCACACTGGGAGGGGAGCTATGATTTCCTTAGTCTGTGTCACAGGACATCAGGGGGATGGATGAGGTGGTGTCGGGCACCCTCACCCACCTGATCTTCTGTAAGTTGATGTTTGCTCTCCTCCGGCTGAGTGTGGAACATCTCTCTGTGTGCACCCTAACCAGAGCCGCACCCCCAAGACTAACGTACGTGGGCTAGAATCCCATCCACAGCTGATATTGGATTATTTTCCTCCAGGCTCTGTATATCCATTCAACAACATTTCTTACCTGCCTAACTGTCTGCCAGGCAGAGTTAGTGCTGAATGCAGAATGCACGGCTGGGAAAACCCTGGCAAAGAAAACAGGATGCTGCCCTGTCTTGCAAACTGTGGTTAATTTAGTAAGAAGAGAGATAATATCTACATAAACACATAGATAAAGAAATAATTTCAAATTGTCATCAAGGAAAACAAAACTAGGATCAGTAATAGAAAATCATGGAAGGAGAGGTTTTGGTAAGATGATCAGGAAAGGTCCCTGGGAAGAGTGACATCTGAGCAGAGACTTGGAGGATGAGCAAGATGGATGCCGTGCTCCGTCACGGGGTTGCCTGGTGCGGCACCGCTGTGAAGAGCCCCCGACTTCCTGGTGCTAATCTCCCCTCTCTTCCTTATCAATTCTTTCCCCAGAGCAGCCCTGACTTTTTCATTCTGTGCTGTGAGTGGGGCACGTCTCCAGCCCAGTTTGCCCCAGGCAGGTCCGCACCATCGCTCTTCCTCAGGCCCTTTCTGGCTTCCACTTCCTACCAGAAATGATTTCTGTAAAACATCCATTTATTTATGCGCACGACAGACTGAAACCATTGCGTGCTGAGTAACTTCAAGTCTTAAAGCACGTTTTCCTTCACTGTGAATGTGGCCTGATGCCAGACACAGCCGGAGATCCCCAAGCAAACTGTTTTCAGGGGAATAAAATGTCCAAATGATTCCCAAATTAATTTGATCTCACACAGCAACCTCATTTTTTCTTCCATTCTTCCACCTTGCAGCAGTTTAATTTATATGCCAATAAGCTGCCATGTGCATTAACTTTGCAGTTGTAAGCCCTGTTCATTTATCAGTCACTTCACACTGTGTATGCATCTCCAAGATTTAAATGCACACATCTGCTTCAGTGTAAGACCAACCAGTTCTGTGTGTCAACAAAGGAAACATCCAGAAAAAAATCCGCCAGCTTTTATGCTTTAATACCAAACAAATAAATAAAAACTTGATCGTTTAGTTAAGATTGATCATCTCAAATAAACCACTATGTAAAGGTTATATGTGTTACATTCTACAGTAACTTAATAAGGGTCCTGTCTGATTATTTTTCAGGATTTAAAAGTGATAGGCATCCAGCCCGTGCTTTCATTTCTTCCTTTTTTTTTTTTTTTTTCTTGCCAAAAGGCATGGAATGATCCCCAGGTATTTTGAAAAAGTCAAAGTAGACTGTCAAATGAAAAGCAAATATCATTCTAAAAGCCAATGAAGGTCTCACACCAGCGCTTCTTTCTATATTTATCTGCAGTACATAGAGAATGTAATTTTATAAAATATAGGTTTTCAAAGAAATCTCAAGCTCTCAGCAAACCAAATTCAATTAAAGTAATGATTACCACAGACCACTAGCTCCACTGCCACCAAGGTGAAGGGCAAGAATCCAGCCACAGGTCTCTCTCATATCTTCCTTTGAGACAATGGCATTAGTACTCCTGAGGTGAACATGGAGGTGGAAAGAAAAGCCACAAATGTCTGATCTGAGAAAAAAAATGGATTCATTCCACTTTATTAAAAAAAATCCATTCATTGTACGCTCAATTCAAATCAAGTGAATCCAACCATCCTTTGCTGGATTCAAATGCTTCCCACTGAATTTAGGATACAATCCTAACTCCTTGACTTAGCCTGTCTACCTCCCGAGCTCCTCCCCATCCTCACTGCGCTCCAGCCACTCCCATCTTCTTTTTGATCCTCAAACATGTCAAAGCCTATGCCTTCCTCAAGGTTTTTTCACTCACCTTTTTTTTTTTTTTTTTTTTTTGCCTAGAATGCTGTGGCTGTGGGTGTTCACTGAAACGGCTCCTTCTCTTCATCTAAGTCTCATCTCACATGCCTCTTCCTAGAGAGGTCTCTGAAATCCTTATCTGTTTATTAGCCAACATTATTTTGTCTCTTCTACTAGACTATAAGATCCTTGAGAGAAGGGATCTTGTCTCTCATGAACTTCTCTATCCTCAAAAAGCAAATAGATAGCTAGTTCAGACACAGGAAATACACAAAGGGAAGAAACAAACAACACACGATCTTCAGAGAATGGGCAGGAACAGCCCAGGCTCTTCTATGGCTGGGGTCAACATTATCACCATGGTGTAAAGACATCCCAGGGTGACAAGGAACAGCACCAGCTCTTCTAAAGTTGGGGGTGGGTAGGATGGGGTGAGAAGCATTCCTAAGGAGACTTGCAAAATGGATTGGAGCCTCTGGGTTTGGAACTGAAGGTCCCACTGTATTTCAGGGAAGGTAAATTGTCCTTTCAGTGAATCATAAAGAACCTCTTCCAGGATTTGAAATTTTCAAGTTATCATTTGTAAAATAAAATTCTTTCAAAATTTTACTAACCTCAAAAAGCTTTTGGGAAAAAATGAAGAAAAAGACATGAAACATATTCAGTTTTATCAGCTTGCTGCTGAGTCAATTTTCAGGCTAAAATGAAAATACTTTCATAGAATTCAGATGCTTCGGCACTTCCCACTTACCCGAATTCCTGAGAACTCAACTCTGTGTTCCTCCAAGTCTGAAATATCTTAGTCCCCCTGAGGGCTACCTTAGGCTCTGAGAAGAAGATCACCCCCAGCTCCCAGGGCCATCACCAGGCCCCACAGGCTTCCAGGGGTCCCTAAAGCTCTCAAGCAAATGAGTCACTGCTCTCCAGTCTCAGTGCCAGGATGTAATGCCTTTTGACACAAATCTGACAGTTCTGCAATCTGGTGCTTGTGACATTCCAACATCTTATAAGCAGAGGCTGTTCTAAAGCAAGGCGAACCGATTTACCTCCCACGCAGTCCCAAATTCAAAAACGGTTTGCTGCCCAGGTGACAGATCGTGGGAGGGTTGTTAGTCACATGTAATATCTACTTCTTCTGCTGCCCCACAACCTAAACTCTAGACACAGAGAGCCCAGGTTTACAAATATTAGTCAGTTAGGCTTAAAGCTAGTGCCAGTATTATGTAAACATCTATGGTTTTACTTTCAACACGTTGACAGTAGTGATGCTCAATGTTCAGTGCATGTTAGAATCACCCGGAGAGCTTTTCAACTGCTGTTGCCCAGGCCTTACCTTATGCCAAATACATTAAGTACCTCTTTGGGTGGGATTCAGATGTGAGTAATCTTCAAAGCTCCTAGTTGTTTCCAACGTGTGTGTGACCAAGTTTAAGAATCACTGAACTACAGAAAGCTCTGGATATAGAACCCAATATGCCTTCTTGGCTTCCTTCAAAATTCTCTATGTAACGAATGCCTATATTTATATATGACACACACAGAGGCAAACTGAATGAATCCATGGCTGAAAGAAGCTGGGATGGTGATTACACTAGCGGGCAGGGAAGGCTGTAACAGAAGGAAACTAAGGGATGTTTTGCGGGAGCTGATCACATTTTGTTGTTTTCAGTTTGTGAAGATTAATCAAGCTGCACCTTTATGATATGTGTACTTTTCTGCATATATAATATGCTAAACAAAAGTAAAAAAACCCCAAAACTTCTCTTGACTGGGACATTGTGCTGTCTACCAGAAACTGACACATTGTAACAGGCCATACATGCATTAAAAACAAACAAACAAAAAACTACTTCTCTCTCTCCTTATACTTTCTTTCCTCTTTCAAATGGGTATTTTGAAATGTTATTTCCAAAATGTTAAGCTGGTCCAAGATTAAATAAAGCTATATTTCAACACTGAAACCAGCAAAGTTAAATTTAACAAGATTGAGTGATACTGCTAATATTAAAATAGATACTTCATGACATATTTAAGATGAAATTAAAAGATCTCTTTAAGCATTGGCATTCAACAGAATAGTAGAAGAGTACTCTCTTTCTTTCTGTTTTTTTAACAGTGCTCATAAAAAAATTAAATCTATGTTTGTCTTCTTCCTTTGGAATCTAAACTCCATGATGGCAGGGACCATGTATCCCTTCTTTACCATGTAATTTACCTTGCTTACCACACAGCATAGAGTATTTGCTTAATAAATGTTTTTGGAGGGATGAAAGAATGAAAAAATAAATTAACAAGTTCCTAGAACAGAAGCTCTCTCCTTATGGGCTCAATCTTTCTTTTTTTTTAATTGAAGTATAATCAGTTACAGTGTATCAATTTCTGGTGTACAGCATAATGTCCCAGACATGCATACATATACAAATAATCACTTTCATATTCTTTTCTATTAAAGGTTATTACAAGATATTGAATACAGTTCCCTGTGCTATACAGATGAAATTTGGGGTTTTTTTTTAATCTGCTTTTAAATATAGTGGCTAACATTTGCAAATCTCAAACTCCCAAATTTATCCCTTCCCACTCCCTTTCCCCTGGTAACCATAAGATTGTTTACTATGTCTGCAAGTCCGTTTCTATTTTGTAGATGAGTTCATTAGTGTCCTGTTTTCTTCTTTTTTTAGATTCCCAATGTGAGTGATATCATATGTTATTTTTCTTTCTCTTTCTGGCTTACTTCACTTAGAATGACGATCTCTATGTCCATCCATGTTGCTGCAGATGGGCCCTATCTTTTGAATACTTTATGTGTGGTTGACTCTTCAACAACACAGGTCTGAACTGCATGGATCTGCTTATACCTGGATTTTTTTCAGCAGTAAATATTACAGTGCTACAGGATCCACGATTAGTTCAATCAGTAGATGAGGAACCACAAATGAGGAGGACCTTGGTACAGAGGGGGTTGATTATATGCAGATTTTTCAACTGCGCTGACAGTCAGTGCCCCTAAACTGTGGCGCTGTTCAAGGGCCAACCGTACATTTTTTTTCAATCTGTCTACAAGCTGATACTGACTAAAATATTTCTCTGATAATATCACCTCTTGTTTCAAAAACAGTTAAACCTTCCCTTTCATCAAATTGCAAGTTCTCTCTAAGTTGTTCCACTGATTGTTAATAGTTTGCTATGCTTATGTTAATAAAAGGTCTGGTTTTATTCCTCATAATCCTCTCCCCATATCCACCTTGTGATCAAAACTGCAATTGCAAATGTTGACTTAAGCCTTTAAAAACCAGCATGCAACACTTTGAAAGTTTATTTAACCATATAACACTTTATTCAAAGGACATTCCCTGGGATTATTGTTTCACAGAACCCAGTCTGGGAAACCTTAGGTTCCAATATCTAATCAAAATTCTTTACCCTGATGTTCAAGGATCTCAAGGATCTGGCTTTATGCTCTCCTGGCTTTATTTCTCAATTCCACACACCAGATATACTTTGAGCTCTCTTATCTCAGCCTTCACACATGCCATCTTCCTTAACTGGGATCCTTTTCCTTACCTCCTTTGCCTATCTTCACGCCAAGCTCAGAGCCTACTTTTTCCAACCCCACTTTTCTGACCTCTCCAGTCTACAGAATTCTGTCTCCTAAACTCCTGTTGCGACTGTCTGTACAACTCATTTGGCAATCAATGAAATACTGTCAATTGATGAAATAACTGTTTCTCACTGATAGTCATGTTACCCAACTGTAAAAATGTTTACGTACAGTTCTCCCAAGATTGTACACTCCGTGAGGACCACTCTGCTCTCTTCTTACTGTTTCTCCCCCAAATAGTCTGGTACAGTGTCTTTAGCACAATGACTGCTGAACACAGATTAATAATTGCTTCTCCGGTATACTCACCAGCCTCCTTTGGACAGTAATCCCCATCTAACCCAAAGTGATAATGAGGATAGCTATTTCAACTATTACGGTTCTTCTCTTCCACTCAAATGCCTACTAATTCTGCCAAGCATTCTTTCCCAGTGAATTGGGAAAGCACCGATAACTCCCACTAACTTGAAAATTCCCCAGAGTCCTTTACTTTTAACCTTGTTAAACACCTGCTTATATGTAGAAGTAAAATTAAGTCTGCTTAATATGTTTTGAATAAGAGCTAGCAGAGTCACAAGAAGTTAAATGCCTGCTATAAAGTTATAAGGAGAACTGTGGTCATACTGAGACAGGGAGGAAGGGAGCTGGGCAAAGCCATTCAAGGAATGACACAGCAGTTAGCACCAAGGTGGCAGAAAATTCAACTCCCAACAGACCGTGTGGCCCAAGATGGCGGGAGACTTGACTTCCAGATTATATGCTCATTGTAATATATTAATATGGTAAGTGGCACTCCCACAGGTGCCATGACAGTTCCTAGGCTGACCATGAAATGTCGAAAAGTGGGCAGTGGCCCAATGCCTGGGAATCCCAGCCCCTTGCCCAAAAGTAGTTGGGATAATCCTCTCACTTGTTAGCATACATGAAGCTACTGAGCCCATAAAAACTCTCACTCCCTCGCCTTCTGAGATGGCCCACACTCTGTCTATGGAGTGTGTATCTCTCTGACTGCATCTACCTTTACTCAACTGTGGCTCACTCTTGAATTCTTTCCTGTGTGAAGCCAAGGACCCACACTTGGCAGGATACACCCCAGGGACTCAACCGAGTCCTGGGACATGGTCATCTTCTTGTCCCACATTTTCCTGTGTCAATATCTGCAAAGTGTCTCTCCACTTTTCACGATCCTGGACAGTGGCATTCCAAAGGGTGCCTTAGCTTAGTTGGTGTTCATAAGTAACTTGGGTGCATATGGACATATGACAGCCAAGGCCTGTCAAAGTCTGCCTCACTAATCTGAAATCACAGCAGGACAGAAATACCGGAGCCTAATAATCAAAAGAACACTCACATGATTGAAGGAGAGACAAGTGTAATAAAGGAAATACTGATAATACAATAAAGTGCTGGATTATCCTTAAGTCAGTGGTTTTCAACCAGGAGTGATTTTGCTCCCTCAAAGGATGTTTGGCAATATGTGGAGGCATTTTTGGTTGTCACAACCGGGGCTGGGGTGTTACTGGTATCTAGTTAGGCCAGGGATGCTGCCAAACATTCCAAAATGCACAGGGCAGGCCCCCTACAGCATGTCAGCAGGGTCAGGGATGAGAGGCCCTGCTCTAAGATCATTAATGGGACCTAATGAAGTGGGGAAAATTCCTCAGCTGAAGGAAGGAAAAAGAGGTTAGTGTTTCATTTAAATGCATATTAATAATTTTATAAGCAGGTTGCCAATCATTTTAGGCAATCTCCACTGTTTTTTTTTGTTTTTTTGTTTTTTGGTAATATGCAGTGGAGATCAAAGCTGCAAAATCAATTAACAGGAAAAAGACTTAGTTAATATACAATTCATGATCATTTGGCAATTTCTCCTTAC
Organism: Camelus dromedarius; assembly: GCF_036321535.1. Taxonomy (NCBI): domain Eukaryota; kingdom Metazoa; phylum Chordata; class Mammalia; order Artiodactyla; family Camelidae; genus Camelus; species Camelus dromedarius. Next base: position 14,133,922 of record NC_087461.1, read on the forward strand.
TGTCGAATGACACAGCAACGCACGATATTAAAACATTTTTTTTAACATTGGAAAAGAATGACAGCTTAAAATCATCTTAAGAATAGCAAAAGCAGTAGTGTTACTCATGAGATCTTGCCTGCTTAGTCAATAAATAAACCTCATTAAATAGAATTTGGTCCTCATGTACTTATGTTATCTAAAAAGGTATGCTATACAAATCCCTAAATGGTGAGATAATTCCTTCTCTTTGCTTGTCTATACTTCCTAAATTTTCTGTAGTTAGTCAATTCTCACCTGTCACTTTTGGTTCCAAGCAACCACTGCTTTCCATTACTGTGAAGTAGATTTGTACTTCCTGACATTTCATGTAAGTGGAATTGTACACTATATACTTTTGAGCGTCAATATGCTCATGTTGGTGAACATTAAGGTTGTTTTCGGTTTTTGGCCATTATGAATAAATAGAAAATAAATAACTTATTCTTTAAATAAATAAATAAATAGAAATTATTTTAAAATAGCAAATTCATTTAAAAATGTTTACATTTTTAAACACGAAAGAGTTTGTAGTGTTTAATCCATGCATAGAGTGACATACTGTATAGAAACAATTAGATTCAAATAGTCACATATAAAATACTTCACTATGGAGTGGTTTAAATAAACTGAAACATTAAAAAAAAGAGAAACTAAAAGTCTAGGAGTAGCTAAATAAATTTTGCTACTATAGCACATACATATAGTCAAACTTCTATGGAACTGTTATAAAGTATAATGCTGGTGAGTACTTAATGACATAGGTAAGTGAAAAAACAAAAAAGATAACACTATTTATAGTAAGATCTAATTTTCCCACTTAGACAAAACATATTGACCAAAATGTATGATTATGCTACAATAGTTATCTCTGAGTGATAGAATATGAGTGATCTTAATTTGTTTCATACAGCTTTACATTTAATAAATTTCTAAATGCAGCATAAAAATTTATGATCAGAAAAAAAATCAATCCACTTAGATGTTAGTGAACAAGTATTTGAATTAAAATTAGTTCATAATAGAGATCAGTGAGTTATCTTTGTATGTTGATTTACACTATGTGAACAAATACTATTTAGCAATACAATTACATATACCAGGGACTCCACCCGCTACCATATGGTATCTCGGTAGATTTTATTCTTGGCTTCTCTCTCCCTCCCCTTTCCCTCAGGTTAGCGTAGGGGCTACTGAGGACCCCAGGTGTAGAAGTCAGCCTGCTTCTCTGGTATGCAACACTTTTGCGACTTTATAATGGATGAATTTGTTTTAACTGAATCATGTATAGCAGTTAAATGACATTTGCTCCTATGCTACATTTTTAAATGATTTAAATTTTAAATGCAGTCATTTAGAACTTATTTAAACACCATAGGCAGCTATTCATGAAGTTCTGAAGAAAATACTAAGCACAATAAACAGGTAACTACAAAATCATCCCATAAACCCTTTTGTAAATAAAGAAAGCCCTCAAAGGTCATCTACATTATCAACTCTGACAAAACAATCTGAAGCTGCCCAAACTGTCACAAAAATAATTTTCACAGCCTTGAGATTCAGATTATTAGTTATATTATAGGTGTTTAATTCACTAGTCTACATGGTTGATGTTGCTTGAATAATTTCCCAATACAGTTGCTGACAACCTGCAACAGATGTGGTCCCCAAACCTGGCTGCCTGCATCAGACACTGCAGACCTGCATCTATCAGACCTGTTTCACTCCATGCTTATCCACTGAACAAGTCCAGTGAGTTTCCTGAGTCAATGATGGGCTACCTGCTCTGTCTCCAGGTGTTCTCCTGAGAGGTTAAAAAAAAAAAAAAATAGCCCCCAACTCAAACTATCCTTCAGAGTACATTCAGTCAGTGAACTCTTTAAAAACCAATTCTTTCAGAAAGCACCCTAAAACAATCTTCTTAAAGGAGTGACATTTACAGAGAGCAGCCTGGGGCTTATCTGAGTGGTGCAGAGATAAGCTTGGCTTGAACAGAATGGCACTGGGTTATGTAAAAGGAAGAGAGATTGAGTGAGTAATGCTGAAGTCAGACCAGAGGGGACAAGAGCACAGGGCTTCCCTGCAATTGTATTTAAGTAGGCCCTATACTAGGGGACCTCTCCAAGTCCAGCTCTTCAGTGAGGCCCGAACAAAGGCATCTATGATTCAACAATGAACACACACCAAATTTCTCTTTTTGTAAAAGGGCTGTATGTCAATAATTTCTTAAAAAATATACTAGGAAATATGGCTTTCTCTTAAGTTGCAGTTCTGCACGTGAAGGTCTTTGGAGTCACTGTGATTTCATTCTTTGTAAATGCTAAATTTTACTCAAATATGATAAATTATTTTCCAATATTAAAAAAATAGAAAGGAAAATTTAGGAAAACAAGCCTTCTAAACACAAATTTACCATATTGGATAATGAATATTGTTAGTATCAAAGTAGAAAAAACTCATTTTTCGTTGATTAAATAGGTTGAATTATTTATCATTTGTTACAAGGCCAATAAAATCAGCCCACTATGATAAATTTCATTTTCACCCTTCAGGTGAAATGTCTCCATTTATTGCTCTAGTCTCTTTTTCCACTAAATGTTCAAAGACCCTTGGCCATATGCTGATAAAGCCTAGTCAAAAAGTCTGTGATGTTTTGGATTTGAGCATAAGGAAAGAGCTTACAGTCCAAATAGGAAACTACTTTTCTTTTCAAGATAGTATTTAATCTAAGACCAAAGGATGAAAAAGGCGTGGACTAGAAGGAATAACTCTTTCATAATTTACAACATACTCACAATAGATGATGAACAATGCATTTTAACAGTCATATGTCCTAAACCACATGTGACAGAATTAAAAAACGGTGCCACTGAAGAAGCCAGAAGTGGTGGAGGAAAGTGTCAGCAAAGAATTGTGTTTAATAGAAGAAATTCACCATCCTCTCTTCTGTTTGAACAGTGTTTTTGATTCAAGGATGGTCTTCATAGCACAACTTGTAATGATAATTACAGGAAACCACATAAATGTCTAACATGTGGTGACTTGTAAATGCATTTTGGTCCATTCACATAATGGTAAGGTAAACAGTTATTAAATAGAATGTTTTTCAGTGATATGAAGAACAAATACATATTTAGGTAGGCAAGATAATGATGAAATTGTCAACAAGTTATCCTTGTCATAGAATTATGGGTAATTTTTATTATCTTTATATTTATCTTCAATTCTTAACTTTGATAATAATAAACATTAAAATCACATTTAAAATTTAGAGAATAAATCTGAGTACTTTTAGGGATGCAGGGAGAATCTAGGTGGGTTACAGTGAGTGATAAATGATAATTTATCTCAACAATTTTGAGAAATGTATATTTATTTGGAGATAGTTATTAGTCAACATTCAATGAGGCTAAGCTCCAGAAACAAACTCAGAAAGCCCAGTAACTTAAACAAAGGCTACATCTCACTCATGCAAAGTCCATTTGTCTCAGGTAGCCCTTCATCCTGCAGCCACCTCATGTAGGAAATATGTCCTCCAAAACTGCCTCAGCAGAGAAAGAGAAAGGTAAAGGGGACACACTGGCTCAATCCATTTTACAAATCAATGTGCACATTTCATTGTCCCATCTGCTCATATGGCTCTCAAACTTACCTCAAGGGAGAATGGGAAATGTAAAACAACACACAAATATTTGGTGAATGATATTTGGTCCCTGCTATAAGAGTTTATAGAAAAGCTAATTTAAAATAATTGAATCATGATCATTTTTCACACACACACACACACACACACACACACACACACACACACACACACACACAGCATATATCATACACATCCATAGTGAAAAATCTACCTTGAACTTCACAAAGCTCAATTCTTCATGCTTTTCTTTGGTTTTCAAAGTTTCTAAAATGAACATATATTTATTTTCTTTTCCAAGTTGGTGAACATTTAAGGCATCCTCCACAAATTTTCACTGTGAACATTCTTAAACATGTCCACTTTTAAGCAAGTGTGAGTCTTTCTCTAAAGTACATATTTAGAAATAGTATTTTGGGGCTGTACATCATATATAATTTTACATCTACACATGCAAAAATGTACATATATTTTAAATTTGTATAAACGCTGACAATTTGCATTCTAAAGTGGCTGTGCATACAAATACAACAAGTGAGAATTTTGATTTCAGTTTCCACATATCCATACAGCGGATGAATGTGAAGTGGTATCTCTATTTCCATTTGCATTTCCTTAATTGCACTTGAGATTGGGCATCTATACATATATATTGCCCACTTGCGTTTCTTCTTATATAAATTTTCTTTTGATTTACTTTACCTTGTCTCTATGTATTTCTTCACACAGAAGTTCTCAATTTTGATGATAAAAATCTGCCTTTATGGTTTTCGGTTTTTGTGTACTAGTCAAGAAATCTTTTCAAGGTCACAAAGATAGTCTTCTATATTTTTTCCTGAAAGGCTAATTTAAAATTTTTTCAAATTTATATCTCCAATTTATCTGGATGTTCTCTGAGTGTATGTGTGTGTGGTGTGAGGTAAGGATCTAATTTTATTTCCTCCACGTATAAGTCCTTGTCTCAGTAGCATTCACTGAAGACTCTTTCCTCTCTCTACTATTTTTAAATGGTGCCTTGTTTGCATATAGGAGTGAAGTGGGGATGGGTGAAGAAAGAAAAGGTGACTGAAGGGAGCAGTTTAAGGAAGTCTCACCCTGGGAACCTGAAATTTAAGTTGTGACCTGAAGGATAATGACAAGTTAAACAGGGAACTTTGTTGTGGCGGTGAGGAACAGGAAGCCCTGAAGGGTCAGAAGAAATATAAAAGCAAAGACTATTTTCTATCTCTCTTCTTTTTCTTTTTCCTTCTTTCTTTCTTTTTCCCAAAGAGTGAGCACCTTTGTGGTGGCAGTTTGGGGTGGGCACCGCCGAGGTGAGGGGGCCTCGCCTCCTGCATGCTGGTAGATGCCTAGACAGCCAGGTTACTTCAGACTGCTCTTTACAAATAACATTCTCCAGGAGCATCCATATTGCTGTAAATGGCGTTGTGTTGTCGGTTTTTGTGGCTGGGTAGTGTTCCATTGTATGGATGTGCCAAGTCTTCTTTGCCCAGTCATCTGCTGATGGACGTTTGGGCTGTTTCCATGTCTTGGCTATTATGGGTGGTGCTGCTGTGAATGTTGGGGTGCGGGTGTCATCCTGGAGTGGGGTTCCTTCTGGATGTGTGCCCAGGAGTGGGATTCCTGTGTCATATGATTGATTGATCCATTATGGATGGAGGGGATGATGGTAACCTTGTCATCAAAAAGAGGTTTGTGTCTCAGGCAGAGCTAGATGAACGGTGCAAAAGGAGGCAAGAAGAATGGGAGAAAGTTTGGAAACCTGAAGATCCCGAAGAATGCCCAGGGGAGATTTATGACCTTCGGTCTCTGTATGAAAAGCTACAGGAACAGAAAGACAGGAAGCAGCAGGAGTATGAGGAACAGTTCAAATTCAAAAACACGGTAAGAGGCTTAGATGAAGATGAGATCAACTTCCTTGATGAGGTTTCTTGGCAGCAGGAACTAACAGAAAAGCAGCAAAGAGAGGAAGAACTGAAAGAACTGAAGGAATACAGAAGTAATCTCAACAAGGTTGGAATTTCTCCAGAAAACAAGAAAGAAGTGGAGAAGAAAGTGACTGTGAAACCCATAGAAACCAAGAACAAGTTCTCCCAGGCAAAGCTGTTGGCAGGAGCTGTGAAGCATAAGAGCTCAGAGAGTGGCAACAGTGTGAAAAGAGTGAAATCGGACCCTGACCCAGGTGACAAGAATCAAGAAGCCCCATCCTGCGTCTCTCTTGGAAGCACATCCCTAATTGGTCCCTCCATCCACTGCCCCTCCGCCGCCATCTGCATCGGCTTCCTCCCAGGCTTGGGCGCCTACTCTGGGAGCAGCGACTCTGAGTCCAGCTCAGACAGTGAGGGTACCATCAACACCACTGGCAAGAACCGTCTCCTCCATCTTCCGAACCAACACCTTCCTCGAGGCCCCCTAGCTCCTCTGTCCTTACCTCAAGGAGCCCCGCCCCAAAAGTAGACCGGACAGTTTATTTATTCTGCCTCCAGGCACTACTGCCCTCAGAAAACTCCTTTTCCTGCTCCCTGTGCACACCGTGATGTTTTTAACCTCATCTAAAAATGTGCGAGAATCTACTTGTGGCCCAAATTGTTTGGTTTCTCTTTCCAACCTGTACAGAGGCCCAGACCTGTCCCATGGCCTCTGTCCTCACTGATGAAATAGGGCGAGCAGAAATTCCCCTAAAAATGCTGTGGGAAGATAGGCACTAGCTGGCTTAGAAAGGGTTTGGGTTTGGTTGCTTTCTTTTTTTGTTTGTTTGTTTGTTTGGTTTTTTCTTTCCCAACATCAGAAAGAAGAAAGGGCAGTTATTGGACAGATATTATTTAAACTTTCTATTCTAGATGAATGCGCCGTTTGGTTATACTGCGTTGTAGAGCATGTGGCGGGAGAGAATGACCCAAGGGATGGAATGGCGCGTTGCCCTGGAACTAACTGATTCTTGATGTTGCGTGACTAAGTAAAGATTCTAAACCACAAAAAAACCCCACAGAACAAAACAAAAACGAAAACAAAAACAAAGAAAACAACAACAACAAAAAAGAAAAGTTAAACAGGTGAAGAGGATAGGTGCAGGTAGAGGTGAGGAGGAGGGAGCAACCATGATTCAAAAGTAACCATGACTCAAACAGGCACTCTAGTGTGAAACCCTTGAACTCTTTGAAAATGCCATACCTCATTCAGTGCTCCATAATACCTATGAATTCAATTTGTAAATGGCTTCTCAAAATATGTCCTCTCAATCGTTTTAAAATTCCTACCAGCACTCTATACATTATGAAACCTTATCACTGCCATCTACTTAGTGACTGAAGAAAATTTCGATGTGTGGAATGTAAACAAAAATAGAAGCAAAGGCTAAATATATACAATGACAACCACCAGTTGCCAAAAGTTGTTCCCAACCCTAATCCAGATAAAATTTCCTGAGCTTTGAGAAGCTACCTTAAACAAACTTCTTTAGCAACTCTTCTCATTTGAGATACTGCTAATTTCTAGATAGGCAGAGATTTCAATAGATAATTACCTTGTTTTATTTTAGAAAAGCCACTTGGAAGAAAAATTTTATTTTGTTTCATTATTTTTCCTTATAACTAGGATGTCAGGCCAACAAAAGTTCCTGTCTTCTTTTCTCCTCTGAATTTAAAGAAATTTTACACATTTTGTTATGCATCAAAATCAATTTGTGGCAATATTGCCTTTCTTTAAAGAAAAAACAAAAAAACAAAAAAAACCTCATAGCCAAGGAAATGAAGCTTAGAGTAAAACTACAGTTCCCCCCGCCCCAGATTTAATATACTTAGTGTGCCTACACTATAGCTTAAAGTAACTTCCAAAGAGTTTTGAGCCATTGAAATTAGCACACCCTAAAAGGAATCGAGCTGTCAACAGAAAACCCATAGGAGAAAATCCATCTTAGGTGAGTCCCTCTTTTGTAGTTATCTAATAGCCCCATAAATTAAATAAGGACATTCTTTCCTGTCTGAATCACATGTATTACATAATTACTTTCTTTCCAAGCAAGTGAAAGAAGCAAGAAGGAAGAGCTATATAAAGATTACAATTAATAATGACAGGCAGTTTTCCACCAGATGAAGTCTGTACTGTGAGTTGCATAATCAGTACCTCAGCAAATTTCGTTCTCTCTCCAAAAGTCATGGCTAGGCAGAGTCAGAGACAGGACTTCTTTTCGTTTATTTTCTTTTGCTAAAGATTACATATATACATATGCATTAAAGAAATGCAGAAAATATAAATCAGCAATTAGATGAAAATAAAAACCACATGCATGACAGAGAAGAGACCTCACCATGGACATCGCTTCCTTCACCCAGGTTTTCAGTTGAGCACATGGCTACCCAGATAAAAGACTGTTTCCTGGACTTCTCTGAAGCTATGAGTGGACATGTAATTAAATTCTGACTTATTAGGTTAAGTATTCCCTCCCTCTTCCCCATTTCTTCTTGCCTGCTTCCTTGGAAAAGACATGATAGTTGGAAGGGATAGAAGGAATAAATCACCCAGGATTCCTGTAACTGTGAAATGGAATTTAGTTTTGAACTAGTCACTTCCATACTTCTCTTTATGGGAGAAAGAAAGCTTAGCTTTTTAAAGCTTCTGTTCTTATAGTCCTTGGTACCTGCAGCTAATCCTGATTCTGACACCTATCTAATCCTAATAGCACCTTACTTTTTGTTACCTACCTTTTGAGTTTTAAAATAGTCACAATTATGCACTACCTCTTTAAATTTTTTGTTCAGCTTGTTTATTTTACTTTGGGAACATGGAGCATATGGGAGGCTTCCTTATTTTCATTAATTTAAATACAGTTTTATTCTTTTGAACTGGAATTTTAAGTAGGTGTCAGAAGAAGGATATTTTTCCTTTTTATTGTCAAAACTTTCAGCAAAATCAAACATTGTACTGAAAGCCAGGCAGTAACTTTGCATGAATAAAATGGGTGGGGTGAGACTGTGAGAAAACCCAGAAAACACAGGCACGTTCCTAGTCGGGATCCACTGTGCAAGTCCAGCAGATGGCTGGCATTGAGGGAATGAGGGCCCAGGATTTAATAGGAACTCTGCTAATTTTCTTTTTCACTTTTCAGTTTTATTAGGTAGAATTTGTTACAGTTTGACTGTATATATACACTATATTGCATGTAAATACACATATACAATATACTGCACTTTTTTTTGTTAGCATATATGTACTGATTATTGTTTCTAAGAACAGTTAAGAGCTTTAGCTTTTTAAACTTACGTAGTTATCAAAGGAATAAAGCCAAATATAAAATAAGAATTAACAGAATGTGGTAATCCAATCATAAATGACAGTCAAATACGCTTACACGTATTCAAGAAATCAATCATATAAGTTATAAATAATAAGTAGTTCATTTGCTAAGTTTTAAATGATTTTGGCAAGGAATTATGATGAAGTAAATTAATCCCTACACAGAGCACACCTGCCTGAAGGGCAAATTCATAGTAGAGGCAATAAAAAACAGAATTTTTTGTTCATTTCAGAGGCTGATTACATTTAAAACCAGGCTTTGAAAAATAAATAAATAAAATCAGGTTTTGGATATCAGAGTGCCTCAAAGACTTGTAGTAGCTCTAGTTGGATCAGGGTTGGAATCTGAACTTTTGATGACTGTTGTGCTGGGCAGAATAAAAGCACCCAAAAATATCTATATCTTAATCCCAGGAGTTTGTGAATACATTATGTCTTGCTCTCCATTTGGAAGAGGGTAATAGAAGGTATTGCTGAAATAGCAGAAGGGACAAGCCTAACGTGAAACATAAATGTACACATTCACTTGATTTCCTGTATGAATTTTCTCCCATTTTGAAGGTATGAACAAAAAATTTGCATTTCTCTGAAAATAAAATCAACTGGAAACTGAAAGAATATCTTTTTTCATTTTACTTTCCTAGTAATTCATATTTATTGTATTTTACCACAGAATTTGTCTATGACAGATTAGAATAAACAAAACAAGCAAGTGAAAAATAACCATTCTTTCACCACACCTAGTTTGAAAAGCACTACTGTTGGCCAAAGGTTTTCAAAGTGTGGCTCAGGGACCAAGAACCAGTAGCATGGGAGCCCCTTTGGAACTTATTTACAATGCAATTCTCTGACCCTACGCCAGATTTAGTGAATCCGAAACTCAGGGGAGGGGCCCAGTAATCCGGGATTTAACAAGCCCTACGTGATTCTGATGCTTGTAAAGTTGGAGAACCACTGCTTCAGGATATGCCACTCTGTTAACTAACACTTACACACTCGTGATGTGTGTCAGGCACTATTCTAAGCATCCTGCATGCATAAAATCATCCAAAGATACCTTTATTATTCCCATTTTACTGATGACATAATGGAGGTCTGGAGAGGTTAAAGGGCTAACTTAAGGCCACACAGTTACAGTAGCTACACAGTCCATGTTCTTAACTGTTACACTGTGAAGACTGACTGACCACATAGGTGAATACTAAGAGATAAGGCATTCACTAGCTAGTGCATTAAGCTTTTCAGGAAACAACTGCTATAACACAATTTAATCACGTGCCTCTAGAAAGTTGAGAAACAGTTCTAATTTTATTAGCATGCCAACTACGGGGACATATTTGCTAATATGGTTCTGTCAGAGCCTTTTATATCATATTATGGGGCAGCCATCTTTTTGCCATGTTGAAGCTCTGCATTGTTGGCATGTTTAATGCCTTGTTTACAAGTAACTGGAAAAACATTTATTGGATTCTTACCATATGCCAGCACTATGCTATACACTAGGGGATGCAAAATACATCAGACATAAGATAACACACAGAAAGCACTTAGGATATATAATGTGGTACAGAGGATGGAAAATCACGCAATAAATGTCAGCTCTCATGATCATTAAGCTGATCCCTTCTGCTGTTGCTTATAATAGTGAAACACAGGAACGCAACTACAAACCCAGACAGAACACAGTAATACTGCAGCATAATGCTTAGTTGTTCTGTAATACTAATACTTTCATGCCAGTTTTATTAACAGTATTAATATGAGTGAGAATCTCCTCCCCCCACCTTTCCTCTTATTTTTCCTCATCCCTGAGGTTGAGCACCCTGAATGCACGACTCCATTTCTGAATGTTTTCAGGATGTCATCGTAAAGCTTTTTCTGGAACTGAATCATGGATTCACTTTTTTCAAATACAAAGGGACAGAAATAAAAAAGATTTTCCTAAGGAAGAACTGAGAAGATGCCCAGTGGTAGATGAGCCACTTCCTAGAAGCCAAGATTCCCAAAGTGAAAAAAAAAAAGCCATTTAAACACTGTCTAAAAATTGTACACTTTGCAAATGTTCAGCATTCAACTTTTGCCTTCAACATTCTATTTATGTAAAGTAAGACAGAAGAAGGTGAAATAAAATGGCAAAACGGTTAACTGAATGAAGGGAAACACTTCCAGCACTAGTCAATGTTGTAAAGATCTGCCCAAGAGCCTGGGTTATTAAGGGTTTCATCCATTTTTGTGGCTTAAATTTTTTAATTAAAATTCTATCTGAGTTCATGTGACAGATAATTCGGTTCTAGCCCTGAAGACCTCTACTATCTGTCTGTATGGATTAGAATAACTAGGCAATCATCAAATTTTTAATTTACTGTATGATGGCAGAAATAGCCTAAGTAACTGAATGGCTGATACAGTGACAGCCCTGAAAATTACATGGATCCAAACACATCAGAATCTGAACTGAACAGGGCTTGACAGGCAGTGCTATCATCCGGAGTCACCATTCTATCAGTCATTTTGCCACAGAATGTACAACTGTTTGGAGGGGACACATGAAGCCAGATCACTGTGTAGTATGAAATAGTTACCACAGAGTCTGAGAAGTCACTGCCAGTTATCAGAATGTTGTAGTTAACTTATCAGGGCTCCCAACCTCAGCTGCACTGAGATCCTGCCTGACTCCCCTGTGAGGTCCTGAACAACAGGAAAGTGATAGAAATAGCCCCAAACTACACATTCTTGGAGATGTCTCACATTCTCATTTTTGCCTCACCCCCAGTTTCCATCTGATTTTTATGGAAGAGAAGTCCTGGTACCTCCTTCTTTCTTATAATGAATGAAATGGATGTGCTCTACGTTCAGCCCCTCGACTTACTCACTGGATCCCATGTCCTTTTGTCTATTTAAGGGCTTCCCTAATGACAATATTCACTTCTCTCCTGCCCCACCATTTTCCATCCACAGCCCTGAAAACATATTGTACTTTTCCTCATTAAAAATAGTCTCACCTGATCTACAACTTCCTCTAGCACCCAAATTCTCTACTTCCCTACACTGCAAAACTTGCAGAAAGAATGCTTTCTACCTGCTGTCTCTATTTCATCTCATCCACTTCCTCTTTAGAATCACAGTTAGCCTTTCATCATCCACTGCACCAAAACGGTCTTGTCAATACCACCTAAACAGTGTCGAATGCAGCAGGCAATTCTCTCACAAGACCAATCAGTAGTTTCTGAAGGAACTGACCACGCTCTTCTTTTTCTTGAAGGGCAATATGTACATTCAATTTATCCTTCTATTTCCCTGCTAGATCATTCCCAGTCTCCTTTGCTGAATCCTCTTCATCTTCCAGATTGATAACAAACAGAGCAACTCAAGATATATATATACATCTTGGAACTGATATATATATTCATATGCCATAATATGGAACCATATTAACATAATGTGGAACTGAGAGTAATGTTTGGATTAGAATGGCATCTGGACATATCTATACTTGAGTTAACCATATTATCTCCAAAGCCTAGAGATGGCGTTCGAAATAAATCTCAATTAGGAATACCTGAGGATAGACAAATCATGGAGACCACAGACATCCAATCATAAATAACATCTCTCTTAGATTACTTATATTAAATATTTATAAAGGTCCATCAATAGTGATTAAGTTTTCACAAAATATGGTCTATTTTCCTCATATTATAGAAATTATAACACGAAGAGATATTTATATACCATAATCACAGCTTTTAGATGAAGGTATAACTAAAATATAAATTTACATACTTCTCTGATATATTCTAGGCAAGCAATCTGTTCTTTCTCCTAAAATCTCATGTTGACCCCTCTAATTTAAACGATAGGTTCAAATTTTTCCTTCAGTCACACCGATACCAGGATCTGGATGTGCTGAGGTCAGTTGGGTTTTTGTTACTATCATTCCACGTTAGTGTTATTTCTTTATATTTTTCCTCTTTTGCTATTTTATTTAAGTAATATATCTGTTTTACTGAATTGTGACTCTCTAGTGTCATTGTGTAGTCCCTGACATTCAAAGTGTGATTTGCTTTGTCAAAAATGTCATCTTCTTGTCATTTTTAAAGAATACTTGCTACCATTTTAAATAGTGCTTTTTAAATAATAGTGTTTTTAAGTGTTCTACAATTTTTTCCCATTAACTTTGAAGAGGAAACTATTTTCCAGAACACATTACTAATTCTGAAAACTTTTCTTCTGTTTGTAGCCATTTTCTTAATTATCTCTCAAACATGTCTAAGCATCTTCAGACCTTCTTATGTCAATTGTTCATGAATAAGACCAGAGATAAACTTGGACATCACAGTAGTTGTGGTCTGCTAATATAAACGTCTGACAACTCTGAGACAGTTTCCTACAGACTAAAGTTCTCTAAAACTACGTGTTCACTTCTAATACCTAAAACCCGAAGTATAACTTTGTTAGGCTTTTTATTAACTGAAAATAATTTACCAAACTTCAGAAATAGCTAATTACTTCTGTGTCTTGAGCCTGCACGGGAAAATTCAAGATGCATTTTTTTTGTAAGCACAGAAGAAACAGCAACCATTGAAAAAGAGACAAAAAGAGTTTCTGCCATGTTTTTCCCATGGGTAAAGACGTTAATCCACAAACCCTGGCAGGGGAGTTAGAAATGAACTGATACTTCACCCTTTTCAAACTTTTTTACTAGATGGCTAAAACATGCTAGCTATGACGTTGCTGCAGAAGTATAATTTCTTATCTTTCAACTCAAACCATCTGACTGTCAAATTCTCTATCACTGCCAGAGCCAGTCTCCCCCCATTTGCTCCTATGAAGGCATTCTCGGTATCATTTATTATGTTCCTAGTCTACTGCCAAACTGTGACATATCAACACTGAGTCTGTCTCCATTTGGTCCTACTAGAAATTCTCTGCAATTGTGGTGGTTTAGTCTCAATTTACTGTCATTTCTTTTTATTTAACCTCTTCCTTTTTATTCTAACATAATGAGTTCCTTAACTTCTTTTCACTGAAGAGTTGAGATTTGAGCAAAGATTTAAAGAAGATAAGGGAGTTCACCGTGGAGATATGTGGGTTAAGTTGCTCCAGGAAGAGGAAACAGCCGATGCCAAGGCTGTGGGTGGGGTTTGGGGGAAACAACCTGAAAATAAATAGCACTGATGTCCTTTATAGAAGGGCACATCAACCAGTCAAATAGGTAACCAGGATTCGAGGGGAAAATTTACTTTATTAGCTGAAACCGGTGGTTTAGTCAAGCCAAAGACAAACTTCTAGACTCCATATTACTTGATATGTTTTACTAATCCCTAAAATGTTATTTTTATGTGATTTAATAAGAAAAATATACTTTAGCTGAATTTTTTAAAAGCTCTTTTTTTCTTTCTTTTATAAATTGTACGAAAGTTTTTAAGGTGATTATGAAGACTAATCATTTGTTCACAAATGTACGGACTTCAAATCATGAGTCTCTTTTGAGAATTTGTAAGAAAGTGTTTTAAATGCTTCAGTTCTCTGCTACCCAATTATAACAATGCTAAATTTAGTCAGATTTTGGTTTGTCCTTATCTGCACAATGATGATAATCTCTAATTTGGACTTTCCAATATAAGCATTGTTATGAAATCGTCTGTAGTCTAAGATTGCTTAGAAAAGGCAAAAATAACTTTAATTCTTGCAAATCTGTACAACAATATGCAGCATAAAAAGGAGAAAAGGCTCATTGCATAACAACTCAGTAGAACAGTGAATATCCTCAAAGCATCCTTCCAGGGAGTCACCCAGCCTGAAAAACAATTTTACTTTATTCAAGAACACTTAAAAAAAACTGTAACCCCCAGTAAAAATTTCATGAGCCATTGTGGTAGAGGCCATACAAGGAACAGAGAAAGTAGTAAGATATTTAACAAATAAGTATAGGTCAAATTTATACCATCACCTTCTTAGATTCTTTGGCTATATTAGGTTTACTTAATCACCTTTATCACTTAATACAGAGATCCTCCTGAAAGCAAAAAAATCTAGCCAAAAGTTATAAACTTCATTCCTGCAAAACCCAGGAAAGCCAGTGAGCTCTGGCCTAATGACCAGGTTATTCCTCTTGCCAGGAATGCTCTGTGCATGCACACCATGCACATAGACATACCCTATGTAGACAAAGACTTTATTATCAATTTCTGAGACATCATCTTCCATTCTCTCACCTAAAATAAAATTACTTTTCTTTCCAGACTCAATCAATTATATATTTTAATGTCCTTTCTTCCTCTGTATCTTACATTACATCCAAATCTTCATTAAGTAATTTGTCATCATGACCTTTCCATCATCGGAGCACGGACACTAACTTATTCAAAACCAAGGTATATAGCATGAGTTTGGGAGCTACACACTCATTTTCCAAGCAGTTGCAAAAAGAATTTACATTATGAAAGATGAACTAGACGGCTAGTTAAGCATGAAGTCAACATGATGACGTATCCTAATGTTTCTGTTGGGGAGAATTTGTTTGGTAAATCTTTTCTGTTTTTTTCCTTTTTTTCTCCCAGGCATAATAGAATTGTCAACCAGAAGTATTTCTTTTATTCCTTTTAAAATTCCATTTCTCCTTTTTTTTTTTTCTGTACTTGATATATCATAGATATAGGTCCACCACATGTCTTTCAAAATTGGATCCCAGTCAATAAAAAAGGAGCAGTTATTAACTGCTTTGAACATTTAGCAGCCTAACATATACTATTGTTTCAAATGTCTTTCTTTTCTAGAATGCAACTGTTTAACAGGCTTTAAAATTCTTCTATAGATTTTAGGCCCATGCTCTTTATTAGGACCACTTGATTTGAATAAGTATGAATCCTACAAATAAAAAATATATGAAAATTTGCTAACATCTAAAAATAACATTAAGAAATGTTTAATGACTAACTGTAGGCATTACATAAAGTAGTATAAATAAGGACTACCATTTCTGGTCTCCCACAATCAAGCAGATTCTCTGGAGGCTATTTCAATAGGATGACAGCAACTAGTTTAGGGTACAGCTCTAAATTCATCCATGTATATCCTCATTCATTCATTCACTGCATAATTACTATGCTTTGACTGTGGTGACTGGCACTGAGCTAAGGGCTACACATATAATAGTGAGTAACACAGAAACAGGCCATTGCTCTCACAGAACTAGAGTTTGTACAGGAGAGTGACAGTAATTGAATAATTGCACTTTGAGATGTACTCTTACAAACTGAGATAGGAGTTGTTAAGAAAGAGACCAGGATTCCATGAGAAGTGTTTGGAAGGAATTTGACTCAGACTGGGGTCAAGGAAAGCTTTCCTGAAAAAGCAATCTTTTAGGAGAAATCTAAAGATGATTAGTTAAAAAAATAAAGATGATGGTTATAATTAGGCAAAAGACTTGGTGAGATGGGAGTGAAGCAAAGAGAGGAAGAGTCTTCAAACCTGAAGGAAAAGCATGTGAAAAGCTCTTATGATAAGATGCGTAATTAGTTTCTTATTGCTGCTGTAATCAGCACAAATTCAGTGGCTTAAAACACAGATCTATTATCTTACAGGTCTGGAAGTAAGAAGTCCAAAATGGATCAACTATGGAACTAAAATCAAGGTGTTCCTTCTAGAGTCCTTGGGGGAGAGTCTGCTCCCTTCCCTTTTCCAGCTCCCAGAGGCTGCCTGTATCCCTTGGCTTGTGGCCTCTTCCTTTATCTTCAAAGCCAGCAACAGACAGTCCAATATTTTTCGTGGCTTCATCTCCATCTCTTTGACTCTCTTCTGCTTCTCTTTCTCACTTGGGATCCTTGGACCATTCAGATAATCCAGAATAATCTCCTAAATGTGAAGTCTTTAATTTAATCAATCTGCCAAATTCTTTTTCCCACGTAAGGTAACATAGTCACAGGTTTCAGGAATTAGGACTGTGGACATCTTTGGGGAGCCATTATTATGCCTACCATGAGATCATGTTTCATTTAAAAACTGAAAGAAAGTCAGGGTAGCTAGGTACAGAAAGTGAGGAAAAAGTGGTACCGGATGAGGCTGGCTGCTGGGGGTGGGCCAGGACCATGCTATGCACAACGTTATAAACCATGTCAGGAGTTTCGGTCTTTATTCTAAGAACACTGAGAAGCTATAGAGACAGTGAGAGGTTAGATTTGATATTTTAAAATACCTCTCTGGCTACTGGGTAGAAAATATATTTTAAAATAGCAGAGGTTCAGGGAAAAGATGATCAGAGCAGCAACAACACATATTCATATGATTAAGGTTATTATTCAGATTATTGAAGTCATTTCAGGTCTTTTACTTCATAATTGGGCAATTCCATGACTTTGGTTAAATATCTGTCTGGTAGTTTAATGGGGGGAAAGTCAAACGTTACAATATACAACATACCATTTATACAGAAATAGTACCAGGCATGATAAACAGTCTTTGTATTCTTATATTGCTTCTATTATTAATTACTGTGTATAACTCTAGTTGTATGCTAATAAATTAGGAAACTTAAATAATATGGATATTTTTATGGAAAAATAAAAATTACACCTAAATATATTTCTATCTTAAGCAGAAATATAACATGTAATTCAAGAAGTAGAAAACCTGGATAGATTAAGAATGCTTGTGAACAGTGAGTCAGGGAAGATAATTAAAAAATGGGGTAACAGAGAGGGCAGGACCAAAATCATGTTGGGCCTTGAAGGCCATCCTAAGGATTCTGGCTCTTACTGTAAGCAAAATGGGAAACCTTTTCTGAATTTTGAGAAGAGGAATGCCGTGGTCTAACTCCGGCATTAAAACTGGCTGATATTTTGAAAATATACAGCTGGCAGAGGGTAAGCACAGAGGAAGAGAGGCCAGGAAGAGACTGGCAATAATTCAGAAAAGAGTGATCGTGGTTTAGGCTATGTTGGTAGCAGTGAACACGGTGGGGAGTAGCTGGATCCTTGTTATGTTTTGAATGGTTTTCCGATGGATGTGAGAGAAAGAGCTGTCAAGGGTGACTCCCAGGGTTTGGCCTGAGCAGCTAGAAGGGTGGAGTTGCCATCAATAGAGACAGAGAGACTGACTGACTTGGGGGCTGAGGGAGATCAGTACCCCATTTAAGAGCACGACGGAATTCTACTGGACCTTCCAATGGTTAAGCTGCTGAAAGTGAGTTTGGAACTCAAGGGAAAGGTCTAGGCTGGAAATACAAACTTGGGGGTCACTGGTAATTCAACAGTATTTAAAACTTTTGAGGCTAGATGAGATCACCAGGGGAGAAGAGTGATTGAGAAAAGATGCAAGGACTGAGTCCTGAGACCCTCCAGTATTAAAAAGTGGGAAAGAAGAAAAAGAATCAGCAAAGGCTGGAATGGAGCTGCTAGCGAGGTAAGAGGAAAACCAAAAAGAATTTGGTGGCCTGGAAGCTCTGCCTCTTCCTCCTCTAACATCTCATCTTTCAGATCTCAGTCATATATTTGATTCCCCAGACTTGGTTAGGTGTCTCTCCTAAGTGCCTCTGCAGCATCCTGCCCTTACCACACTTCTCAGCATTTGTCACATTACATTATAACTGCCTGTACGGACTATCACCTCTTCTAAACTGTAAGCTTCTTGACATGAGAAAGTAAGTTTCTCTCACATACAGAGTGTTCCCAGATTAGCATAGTGCTTGATACAGAACTGCTGAATACAAGTTGGTTGACTTGAATTAGTAAAATCAGTACTTACCTTCTGGTTCCAGACATGTTACAAGTATGATGGGAAGAGTCTACCATGATTATCTATGCCACTAGTACCACACACACATTTATTTTGTTTATTTTTCTATGTAACCACTTGGCATTTTTCAGTGGCATTAACTACTTGGTGTGTCTCATGGTTCTGATTCAGGTAGAGGGGGAAGAAAAAGGAAGGCAGTGTGTATATGTATATACAAAGCATGCTTTTCACATGTGAGTTCAGTTAAGCATTTAACCCTTCTCACAAATTTGGGAAGAAAAGTATAATTAGCTCCATTTTACAGGGGGAAACCAAGGTTTCCTTGTATGCTTTTGTATGCTTAAGCAACATAAAATGGCAATTTAAAAAATGCAATTATACAATAAAGTTACTTACCGGAAAGTATAGAAGCAGAGACCCAAAAAGGATTGTTTCCAACAGAATAAGGCCCGATGCCCTGATGCTCTAAAAACAACAACAAAAAAATGAAAATGTCATTGTTAATGGACATTTCTAGGCATAGGAGAATTTATGCTATTGTGATAATGCCTCAAATGGAACAGCATTCTTTGAGGGTGGGGGAGTAATAACTAGAAATTGGCTAGTATTTCAAACAGGTGGACTTAACTGAAACATGCAATAAGACTGACTATAAAGGTGGTGGTAGACTTAATGATATTGTCAGCGGCTTCAAGGAATTCTGTTCTCTAAAATTTGAATGACTGAACAGTCTGAGCAGCTTAGAACACTATTTAGAAGATCCTTTCAACCTAAGAAATTCACAGACACAGAAGATCTCACCTGTATTTCTAAAACATTGGCCACAAGTGCATTTCCACTTGCTACCCCTAAACCATCTCACAAATACCTGAGTGACGGTTTCAGGGGATAGAACAAACATATGTACAAGGTTTTGACATCCCAATGGTATATCTCCCACCATGTCAGAACATAGTCCCCAAAACTCAGTAACAGAGCTTCACACTATAAACAATATAAATCACATTTTAAAACAGAAAATAATTAAATTATTTTATAATTTAACTATTATTTTATATGTAATTTATATATAATTATTATTATATATAAAAATTATATATATAATTTAATTATTTTAATATCTAATTTAATTATTTTATAATTATAAATCATGAAATAAATTATTTTAACTCAAAATTCAAATGAAGTAGTTGATTTTCAGGACAAACTTCCTGATTACTTAAAGTTTGTTAAGCATGTAGTCAATGATCTTAAGCTATTTTGTTAGACTCAAAATAGCATTATCTTCCCAAAGCAAAATGCTTAGAGTTGTGACAAGAAATAAAAGACCAAACAATCTTATTTTCTAATAATAAATTTTGCTTTGATGAGTTCAAATATCAATATAGTGCAAATGTATTGATTAAGAATACAAACACAAAAACAGGTCATTCTAGATCACCTGTATTTTCACTCAATGCAATGTAAAATGTATACACAAGTTACACCTGTTGTGAATATGATGTCTTAATAGGAAATGTAGTTTAATTAATTTTGCAACAACAAAAAGAAGCTGAAATGCTAAACCACAAATACATTACATTAAAAAAAAAAAGTATCATCCAACTGGACAGCCAGAGAAAGAAAATTCTAGTTCCTCTTCAAAACGCTGGTAGGAGATTGCTAGACACAGAATACTGTGTGTAATCCCTCAAAGGAACTCGGGGTTTTCATTAATCTAAGAATTTAGTCAGTGAACAGATTTGATTATTCGAGTGGCTTCTCACTCTTGGTCATCATTTTAGCTGGCAGATGCTCTTAGTGAAAAGAAAATTTCTATCATCAAGACTTTAAATGGGTTTGGCTGGTAGAATTTCCAGCATGGCAAATTACATTCATATCTAATGATGAATACTCCACAGTTTATTTTTCAAACTTTCTCCAAAATGACACTGATGTAGAGAGAGAGTCCAAAATATAATGCAAGACTGCTTGTAAAATGTCTCTGCACTATCCTTTGAAAAAAAGGGATATAAAAAGATGCTGCAAGGCTTAATGGAAAAGACAGGCATTGCAGTTAATGTCATCTCAATTTGAATTAGGAAACAACCACTTTAGTCAGGTGACCTTGAATTTCGGTGGCCTCACCTGACAAATGGGTATCCTAATCGCTGCCTTATTAAATCTGGCTGCTTTAATAAAATATGAAGTAAACAAAAATGACTAGCATCATGCCCGGCACGCAGTAAGCAGGAACGGATTCTTCAAGGAAGGAAGCAACAGCGGGACCATGAATTTGAAAACCACAGAGATTTAAGTAGTGGTGAAAATTTTTTTAAAGCTTGGGATCCAAAATGTCCCCAGAGGAGCCAAATGCCTGGCGGTAGAGAACACAGCAGTTTTTTTTTTAGGGCCATTAGTTTCTTAGCTGTGTTACAGCCATCACTACCATGTGACAACAGCTGTAGGGGTGCATGGTCTCCCATATTCTCAGAGCAAATTATCTGTCTCCTTTTCATCTGGACATGTTGAACAGTCTTAATACTCTATTGCCTTGCTCCAGGTTGAGCAGATGAGCCCATAATTTCAAATTATAAATTGGAACTCCAACAAGTGGTTCCATAATCAGATGTAAGGCCTGTTCAAAAATGTGTGCTTTTTCTTTGAGAATAGTCTTGGGCAGAGTTGGCTTCACGGCCTCACAGAATGAGCAGGTACCTAGTAGGTGGGACTTCAGGGGCAAAGAAGAAAGTTCATGCTCCCTAAAACATTTCCCCATTGTCTTGTTAGTATTGGAAGTTCTTTTAACTGGACTAAAACATTTTGTTTTGTACTTGGTGCTAACAATTAATACACAAGTATTATTGTAAGCAATACACTGACTTAAGTTCAAAGTGAAGGACAGGAATCTTTTCCTTAGAGTCCAAGAGACAGGATGAGGAAGGAGAGGAGGGACTGAAAACCAAAGATGGATGAAAAAAGATAATGAGCAAAATAACAGAGGCCAAGAAAAAAATTTCATCTCCTTCACAGTTTTGCCTGAGGTAGAAATGGTGGTATGGAAGTCTTTTTAACAAGAGTTGCTAACTGGAAAACTTTCTTGAAAGCTGACCAACAATATACAATATGATACTATTTATATAAAACACATACATACAAATCAACACCATGTGTTTGTTTTTTGGTTTTTTTGTTTGTTTGTTTTTTCCTCTCTCTCTATATATAAATACATCAAATTCAGGTTTGGGATGCATACCAAACTGAAAACAATGTTTTTTTGTTTTTCCTGGAGAAGTACATTTGAGGGTAGACAACTTATCTGGAAATATTTTACTTTCTTTGGAGACAGTCAAACATTGCTGTCTTACATACATTTTAATACTTAAATAAACAAAATTAAAGTCATGTAAAATATGTCAACTCAACTATTAGAAAACTAGGTATCACAATATGCAAAGGCATCTTAATAAAGCCCTTCCTACCCAACATCTACTTAGCGAATTTTATGCAGTACCAACAACATGCATAAAATTATAAAACAGTATTTGTATGATACTTACAGGTAAGTATAAAACTGGGGGTGGGGTTATTGAGCCTAAGTCTCTGGCTTAGAATTCACAAAGCCTAACACATATGACTCCAGAGTTGACAATAGAGGCGAGCAGATTCCACCTCACTCCACTCCATCCCACTTTCCCCATGTCTTAAACTTTCAGAACTAACTTATGAAGGTTAACAACAGATATCAAACTTGCAGACAGAATAGAAAGGCTCATCTTATTATATTAATTTTATAAAATTATGTCAAAGTCAAATTCTAAATTCCATAATCTCTAGCTGCAAAGTATAGAGGCATAAGACGAAGCACAGTTGATATTCTCACAAGATTTGCCTGCGATATAAACACCCAAAGGAAGCTAAGTCACCGGAAGTAACAAGATGATAAGAATGCTTAAGTCTGAACTTGTAAAAATAATTAAAATAGTTTGTCATTATTTCCTTGATCATATAGGGACTAACTACTTCACTTACATTTTTTAAACATATTTAACCGCTGGGAAAATTAATGTATATTTTCCTAAAACTGCAGCTATTTTTGATCACAGCTGATTTCTTCAGCCTTGCAGCAATTAAAGTTTATTTCTATTACAAAATGAACCTCTGAGCATAAAGACATTTTTATACAGCTGCACCTCAAGCATGTGTGATGAAAATACAAGAAAGCAAGAGAATTAAGATTCTGGAAAGAATGAACTAGCATAGGCTTAATTGATAAACCAAGACCCTATAAATCTGTATCATTTACAGAAAGAATTAGCCATCGTGGCAGGAGAACATTGTCACGAGCTGCACTTTTTCTTTTCATTCTTCTGTTTCTATAGAGAAACCCATGGACAGGGAGATTACAAATGAAACCTGACAAACACCTGATGAAATAATTACACAACAATCAATTGGAAGCAAGATGTGAAAGGTGATCCTGAAAAGTCCCTGACACTTGGAGGCACAAGGACACTGTTTTTCAATAATTTTATTTTATAATTCTTTAAATGGATGAGAATAGACTCATCCAGTTTGACAGACTGGATGCAAGCAGTTTGTTGTAAGAAGACCTGTGATGAAACATTGAAAAGCCAATCAGATTTAGAAAAATGTGTCAAGGAACAATTGCCCAAAATGTGGTTAGTTAAAATCAACAGCAGTTTTTCAGAAGAACGCTAAGGAGTAAAAAAGTTATAAAAAAAGCAGAAGAATATGGTCAGGATAGAGATTCCCAAAGTGAAATAAGAGTAATTCAGAGAATTATAAATTCATAGAATAAAATACACAGGCTTTATACCCAGATGGACCAGAACCTCAGCATTGGCGGCTTATAAGCAGTGTGCTGTGGGCAAGTCACTTAACCTACTGGGCTTCACTTTCTTCATTTATGAAATGGGTGGAATGATGTCCACCTTGAAGTACTGTTGTAAAGATTAGCGATACTGCTGCCCAGCATGGAGCAGGCTCTCAGTCAGTGGCAGCTCATCCCCAGTCTCTCATGGACAGGTAGATGAGGTGAGGCGAACATATCTAAGCTCACTCAGCCGACTGAGTGATGGGACAAGGTCCTGTCGTCCCCAGCTGCTGATTCTCATGTCAGGGTGATTTCCTCTGTACATCCAACCTGACCCTCCGTCACCTTTTTACCCAAAGGAACAGAACTGTATATAATACTATAATAACAAAAATACGGAGCATGACTAGAGTATTTAAAAAATAAACTACAATTAAGGGGTTTGGTCCAGATATTATCTAAAAAGTTACTAAACAATTTAACATTCCTCACAGTTTTTTTTTTCCCCTAAAAAGAGGTTTTATTTCCTTTTGTTCACAATCAGTATTTCACATTATTTCTTGGTCCCAGGGCTCCTGGGCAGGGGCTGGTCCCTAGGAGTGCCTCCGGGTGGAGGTACCTGCGCAGTACTTGGTAGGGGAGTAAGGACGAGTTGGGGCGGCGCCTGGCTTTGCCTCAAACTTTCAGAGCTCACTGTCCTGTCTGGGCCTCGGTGTCCCCACAGGCCCCTGGGAGGGGCCAGCGTTGCTGGCCTGAGGGTCCTAGGGAAATCCAGTACTTCATGAGGCTTCACGTATCTGGGGACTGTGGCCTGGCCTTCTCCTAGGGAACCCTCTTCCTTCAGTACCCTCCCACCCCCCACACTGCTTCCCTGAAAAAAAAAAAAAAGTACTTTCAAAACCGCCTGAAACTTTTGGGGGTACGGAAACCACAAACTGATCAGCAGAGAAAAAAAAAAGAGGGGAAGAAGCAACCGGAAACCATTTGGGGCCTGAACCCCTCGGAGCCGGGGTCCCCCCCCTCCCCCCCCCCGGCAGCTGCTTGTCCCAAAGCCTGCTGGAAAAATGCTGCCCGGAGCACTCAGACATGTAGGCAAACAAGACAAAAACACAGAAAACCCGAAAACTCAGGTGGGGCAAGATGTGGGGAGACAGCCCGCCTGCGCACCTCAGTAGCCTGCCTCCTCCTGGCAGTAGGAGGGGTACTCCGGGGCCTCCCCGGGCCGGGGCAGTCACTGGCAGCCGCTGCAGCGCCATCGGCTGGGCCTTGCGGGCAGTGCTTGGGGTCGTATATCTGCCGGCCCAGGCCGACCACCTGGCCGCTCTGGTTGGCTCCCTGCGTGTAGCCCATCTGCAGGGACATGGAGGAATTGTCACATTTGTCTGTCCCCAGCTTGGTGTCATAGATGTGCCGCCGGGTCCCTGGAGCCGTCACGCCCACCTGGCTGGCACACTTGTTCGTGCCCATCTGCAGCCCAATGACGCACTGGCCCGCCTTCATGGTGGCGTCGTCGAAGTTCCGCTCCTGTTTCTCTGAGTATTTGACAACAATGTCCACACCACTCTGCAGCCCCTTCGTCTTGGCCTTCCCAGCCAGGGCGAGAAGAGACACCTGCACCTGTGTCAGGTTCCAACTCTCAGACAGGTCGTTGGCCTCGAACAGACCAACGGGGTTCATGCCGTAGCCGACCATGGCCTTGATGAAGTTGGAGAGGTTTTCTAGCTGGTGCCAGTTCTCCATGGAGCGGTTGATCTTGGGGACTGGGCTTGGTTGCAGCTTATGAGTGTGCATAAGATAAGCCCGTCCTTCAAACCCGTTTGGAAGTCGGGGCTTATGGAGAGGCCGGTGAGTTCCTCAATCCAGCTGCGGAGTTCCGCCTCCTTCTGAGGGTCATGTTTGGACACGAGCCGGTTCTTGACCTCGGCCGAGAGCCCGCACGAGGGTCCCTTATTGAGCTGCGTGGAGCTCATGGCTGGTGGGGGCGGTGGGGGCGGCGGGACGGGACGGGGTGGGGGAGGAGGGTGTAAAATTCCTGACTGTTTTATGTAAAACATTAAAACAATTTGTCCCATTGCCTTAGTTAGGAATTCTTTTTAATTTCTAAGACTTCACAAGAAAGCCCATTTTTGTATAAGGTAATTTGCAGTAGTGCTGTTTAAGACTTTTTAGAAAAATGTTTATCCAAAAATAAAATCCAGAGTAATGTATACAGTTTCATACTCTTTAAAACGGTACAGCACACTAAGTAAAGAGCAAAGTCTGGGATATTTTATATATGTGAAATAAGAAATAACCAGCCATTCATTATTAGTTATAGTTCAACATTTATTGTTGGGCAGAAACATCTCTTTTGTTTTTGCAGGATTTACATGAGACGCATGCCTGTTCCCTTTGCTTTGTTTCAGCACTTAGAAGTGTCCCCCCAGTGTCTCATCTTTTGGAAGTTCAGTGCCTGATTTTATGACTCAAAGTTGCTGACTCTCACTGCCATTGCAAAGATGCAGAATAACCTAGATGCACGGGAAGGGACATTCTGGATCATTTTCACTCAGCCAAGTCATCCCTCATGCTTATGTCCAAAACAACTTAACGCCAGATCATTTTCTATCAGCCTTCATCCCCCAACTCAGCCCCTCCCCTCTGCTAAGATGCTACTGGAATGCATTCCTAAAATGCAGATAACCATGTCCTGCTTTGTCCTCATTTTCCCCATAGCTTCTTTGCAAAAATAGCTGCTATTCTCTGTAATCTATCCACAATCTCCAATTTCCTTTTTCTTTCAGTACTAATAAGTAGAGTAACTCACATTTCACATGATGGAGATGAATTCCCTAAGTGTCAAAAAAGCATGCAGAAGTGAATAGCACAGACTAAAATATTACAAAAACATCTTGCTTTGAGAAGGATTACTTAAATAAGTGTCATGAAATTACTGAAACAAAATATGTCATTTGTGTAGTCTTCTATTATTGATTAAAAGCTATTGAGAATAACTGATATATTTTCAAATAAAAAGTAGACCACTGAAAGAACAACAGATACCCCCTCATGAAAATGGAGTGGAATGACAATTTAATAACAAGTGTTTTAAAATTTGACATTAATGAGAAAAAACACTTGGCTTACTTTTTCAATATCAAGCTTTGTTTCACAGAGGTAAACTCAAATATCATCTAGTCTGACATCAATCATCTTTTAAACATAAGTGTATTTTATACTTGGAGAAATTCAAGACCTCACAAATTATTGCTCAGTGTCACCTGATTGCTAGATAGGTGCTAATGGATCTAGGCAGTCTTTCTTATCATCTGAACACTGTTTAATCTCAGAATTTTTTTTTTCTTTTTTAATTTGGTATGTTCAAAACTGGGATCTGCAAGGTAGGTGCTTTAAAATCCCACTGCTCACACGTCGGCAAGAGAACCTATCGGATGTTAGCTAGACAACGTCAGCTCTCCTCAAACTTCTTAAACAGGAAAATAAAATGTGAGAACAGGAACAGAACTGCTTAGAACTGTGAAGCTTGTCTTTAACACATTGTCTACCTTCTATAGCATGTCTGGAAGTACAGGGAATGACTAGACAAAGTGTAAAATGAAGAGACATTTCATACTTCATCTGAGATTTGGAGACAGTCTAAATATTCCTGGACTTTTTTATGCTCCTTATTTTATACTCCACAGTAACACAAAATGTTTCAATGCTGACAAGACATTTACAAATGTACAAATATGAAGAGCATTTCAGTGAATAAACCAATAGATGACTTAATGAGGTGAAAGAGATGCTCCCTTTTTCCAAGAAGAGTAGCAGTTCAGAATTTTAAAAAAGCAGGATTATGTCTGACAGGCAAAAACAAAGGTAGATTATAAAGGGTTGTGGGAAAACAGCTGCTAATTAGATGCAAAAAGGATGGAGACAGGAATTCAAAACTCAAAATAGTATAAATATTTATATATTTATATATATATATAAATATCTCTAAAATAGTATAAATATTTCTAGATTAGATGAAGTAAATTGGATTCTGATTTTCCCACACTTGGGAGCATTAACAGGAACTGTTTTTGAAAATCAATCCACATGGAGTGCCTCATTCTTAAACTTGTTTAGCAAGACAAAGTGAAAAAAATGGGAATCATATAGTTAACTAATATCTTGTTTCCATTTTGATTGTTAATTCTAACCATTTGTTTCATGAAATTCTGCTGTTTCAGTTAGGCTTAATGTTTATTAGCAAATCATAACATGTCTGCAATTAAATAATTACTTTGATATTTTTAGTTTCATATTTCATATTATTAACATGGCTCAGGAAAGATTTTCAAATAATAAATTCATAAGTTTTAATTAGAAATAAATGCTAACCCTTCAATATAGAATTCAGAAAGTTCACACTAACTGAGGGCTGTTTTAATTACTCTTCTTTCTTTTCTGTGTTGGACCCTGCTTAGTTATTCTTTGCTCTAAAATATACAAATGCATTAGGATTAGACTGTTAACTCAAAAATATACAAGAGAAATAATTAAGTACAAGCAGAAACTGGACAGTGGAGAATTACTGAAAAGCTAAAACAATGTTACAAAACCAAAAATTAGAAAAAAAGGTTTTACAGTGTAAAGGATTTTTTTAAAAAGCAATTGTGTTTAAGCTCACGGAAAGTTGAACTACTACTGACGCAGTTTTCTAGAAGTAATCAGTATTTGAAGCTTTTTAAAGGAATGACTCCAAACCTGTACCTGAACCTAAACCTCTTTTTGGAGCTCTAGACCTGTATTTCACAGTTCTACCTGAATGATTTACAGGCACCTAAAACTCAAGGTTTCTAAACTAAATTTCTCCATTTTCCAATCTGCTTTTCTCTTTACATTTCCCATCCTGGTTGGTGGTAATCAGTTACCTATTCTGTAGTTAAACTATCTAAAATATTTATCTACAAGCTAGAAATAAAAGTGGGTTTTATGAAATATTCATGGGTTTACTTTCAAGAACCCCCTTCAAATTTGGTGGGCCGACTGTCTCACTAAGTAAATGGAAGAGTGAGTAACCAAAGACGCGGTTAAACTGAGAAGCAGCATGAACGCTGAGCTGCATCCACGTGGAAAGGAAATTCTTCACTTGGAATCCATGGGCTCCTCTACAACTCAGAGAGTAAGTTAAACAGTCAAAATCTTAATAAGATTCTGGGAGAAGAAAAGGAAGAGCAGGAAGAGAGGGGGGAAGTAGAAGAAACCACCTGCTTCTCTTTGATTTAAGGCACTGCTAATTCTGGTTTCATGGGGTAACATGGTTTGCAGATGGCGTGGGTGGAGGCGGAGCGGGACTCAAGCACAGAGGAGGTCACCATCCTCTCAGCTTCCTTACAGGCGTCTTCCCTGTATTTACTGCCCTCTCTTGCCTTCATCCCTATTACTTCAGACAACCAATACCTCCTTGTTACCCTCTCTGTCATCTCATCCAGTAAGGCATGTATTTCAAAGGAATTCCCTTATTCCTCCCAACTCTTAATTTCTTCCATTCCTTAATCTTACCTACCTTTTATAAATAAAAGGAATATAAAAAATTCAAAGTAGGGTGTTCATGATTAATTATAGTTTAATTGTTGCTCCTCCAGGTAGGGCTAGGAAAACAGAATAGATAGCAAGCACTTAAAATTCACAGGCAAAAATCTTGAACTCTGAAAGTTAAGAGGGTGAGGTTGTTAGCACAGTGGACCTCCTGGTGCCCCCCAACATCACTGTCTGTGACTGTTTCCTCTGAGACTATTCCTGTATGGAAGTAAACCAAGGAATGTACATTCAATCAGAAACTGTAATGCAAAGCTCCCTCTTAGGAATAAAAGGTACCCCATCATCATCTTCTGTTGGAGATTTTTTTTTTAAGAAGCAATTCATATTTGAAAAAAAATCTTTTCTTCTCAATTGTGCATTTAAAGTCCATCAAGAATAAGTCTATCTAGCTATAACTGCCACACATCTGTGCCTCAGAAAACCCCCTAAGCCTTTGTGGAGGGCAAGCTAAGTAAGTAGGTTTGCTTCCCTTTATTCTTTCTTTCTTTGCAGGACAAGTCTGTGTAATAAGGAAGGTGCCTCTGAAATCCAGCTTCCATTATGTGGTAGTTTCATGACACGCTGGGAAGGTGTGACTTTAAGGTCCAGAACACCAGCTCCCTTCCATTCCCCATGAATATACTCTGTTTACTATGGTTTTCTTTTTGTTTCTTCTTTGACCACATTTTTAAGACCATGAAAGAGATATAAATGCATACACTCTGGGAATGAAAAAGCCAGCTCAGGGGAAAGGGCAGTAAATCCATGTATTGGGTAAAACAGGGGCCTGGAAGTGTACCTAGCATTGCTAATTTGCTCATTCAGTGGCATTTTCCCCAAAGACACCTCTGCCTTTAACAAAACATTGATAATAAGTGTAGTAGTTAGGTAACAACAATGACAGAGACAATAATGATGACAGTTGAATTTCTATGCCAGCCATCATCCTAAGCGCTTCATGTTAATTAACCCCCACAAACACATTTAACCCTCATGACAAATAGTAGGTACTATTACTCTCCCTATTTTATAAATAAGGAGGCTGAGGTTGAGAGAGGCTAAAAAACTTGCCCAAAGAGATTGACAGGACTGACATTACATAATGGTATCACTCAGCCTTGCCCCTGTCGCTTTCAAAATCCAACTCTTAAAGCTGTCATTTAAAATAATATCTGGATAGCAGCTCCTGAAGCAACATTTACTAACCTCCCACTGAAATATAAAGACACATGTGGAATAGAAAACCACAACCCTGCTGTGAACAGGAAATTCAAAGCAGAAATACAAATAGAAATAAAAATGAAAAAAAGTCCTCATTCTTACAAATAATGGGGGAAATGGAAATTGTAAATGTATTATATCATTTTTAATCCATTAGAGTGAAGAAGTTAAAAAGATTGATAACAACAACTACTATTTAGAATGCTAGAAAATGGGCACTTCCATGCTGCTAGGAATACCAATTTATGAAGCCTTTGATTAAGCAGTTTTGAAGCATCTATCAAAATCTTAAGTGTCTGTTAAAATTTAAAGTGTCTGTAGTTGATCATACCAGCCACTTCACACCCAGGGGGTTTATTCTTCAGGATTACTTGCATGTTTGCACAAAAATATATGCACAAGAATGTTTACCAAAGCACCATTGATATAATACCTAGTGGAAAACTTTAAACAATTGGCATAGCCACCAATATCAGAGAACATATAAACTGTGGTTCATCCATATGATATGATACTATGCACCTATTTTTAAAAAGAGAAAGATACATATGCACAGGCAGAGAAACAGCTCTAAGGACTTTTTAGAAGTAATTTTAAATAAAAAGCCTTTATCAGTGAAAGGCATGGTATGAGCGTACATGCGTGTACCAAACCCTTGATGGTACCTATTTTCTGGGAAGAGAAGTAGAAGGGGGAGGAAGCAGAGGGCCTTTCACGGACTGCTGTTATACTTTTCTTTATGTGTTAATTTTGTTCAACAACAATGTATTCATTTCTTATTCAAGTAATAATCAGCTAAAAATTAATGCCAAAAAAGGAAGGAAAGAAGAAAGAAGAGAAAGGATGAACCATGGGAGAGATAGGCAGATACTCAGAATAATTAAAAAATGATGAAACACAACCAAATTAGCATCTACATATAAGAGACTTAACCACAAGTTTCAAGAGAAGAGGTATTCAAAGTTCACCTCAAGGGTCTGGCATGTAGTAAGCATTTATATTTATGGGGGAAGGAAGAAAGATGGTGAAGATAAAAAGGAAAGGAAGATGGAAGAAATGAAGTCCAGAGAAAAAGGGAATAAACAAAAATTTAGCATGTAAAAAAATACCCCACAATGCCAATATGTGGCAGAATGAAATTCAAGGTAAAAAAGCATAAAAAATGGGGAAAAGGACATTTAATATCAATCACAGTTATCATTTTCTTGTAAGCTCTACCAATCAAAAGCCTGAATGTAGTGAGAGTCCTGGACCTCATGGCCCCTGCTCCCTCCTCAGCCCCGTGCAGCACCCTCTCGCATTCGCTCACCGTGTTTCAGCAGACCTGGCCACTTTTTGGTTCTACAAATGCACTTGCTCTCCACCTTAGGGCTGCCAGAGCTCATCCTGCTCCCTCACCTGTGCCTGTTTCCACCTCCCTCCCTAGCGCTCACCTGGCTCACTTCAACTCATTCCTCAGGTCTTGGCTTCGTTAACTTTTCACACAATAAAGGATTCTTTTAAGTGCCTTCCCTGCAACACGCAAGGTGGTAGCCACAGGAGTTTCAGAGAATTGCCCAAACTGGGTTGTTTCCAAGTTATGCTCACCACACAGAGTACTTCCATGAGTGGCACACTTATCACAACTGAAATTAATGTTGAAAGCAATGTTCATAAGCATCACTTCCTAACAGGAGGAACATCGACGGTAAATAAACTGCCAAGTCTTAGTGGTGAGCCAGGAATCCTTCTTAAGCAGGCACACGATAAGGACAGCTGATAGTAACAGTGGGGTTTTACAGTATTCTGGAATTTCTGTTAAATACAATGAGATAACAAAATGAAATAACAGATATAAAGAATGGAAATGAGACCACACTGCGATCTGGAAGGAAGCCCTCCCAAGGAAGTAATCTGAATCATACACAAGACTTACTTATAAGACTGTTCCATGCAGTATTATTCATACCAGGAGAAAATTAGGGACAACCCACAACCCCCAGGGTAGACAAATGGTAAAATGAATTATAATATACTCTACAGTGTAATAATATTATGTCATAAAATTCAAGGTTTCAGAGCTCAGTTAATGACAAAAGAGTATAAGATTATCATTTATACATGTGAAAATAATTTTATATTAAATATTTTAAAACAAAATTAAAAAAATTTGGACTTATAGGTAATTTTTATATTACTTAAAATTTTCAGTATTTTCCAAATTCTGTAAAATATACTTGTATTGCTTTTATAACATAGAACAGTTTAAAACTCTAACCTCACAAAAAGATTGAAAAGATTAAAGTTATAAAAAGATACCTTCTAAAACTGTTAAAATTAAAGAGACTGACAATTACAAATGTGGAGCAGGTTTAGGGCAAGGGGGATTTCTATACACTGCTAATGGGAATTCAAAACCGTACAACAACTTTGGAACATGGTTTTGCAGCATCTTATAAAAGTTAAAATACATCTGCCCTATGACCAAGCAGTTCTACTCATAGGTAAAAAAAGCATTTGATCACAAAAAGGCTTGTACAAGAATGTTCACAGCAACTTTATTTCTAATAATCAAAATGGGAACAACCCAACTATCCATCCAACAGGAAAATAAATAAATTATAACAATATTCTTACAATGAAATACCAGTCAGAAATAGAACAGGAAAAGTGTTGAGCCACATGGCCAAGATGAATCTCAAAAACTATATATATTAAAGAAGCCAGACACAAAAGAGAACACATTGCATGATTCCATTTATATGGAGTTCCAGAACAGGCAAAACTAATCTACTGTGACAGAAATCTGAACTGTAGTCATCTCTGGTTTAAGGATGGAGAGAGGTGTGGGGATTGACTGGGAAAGGACAAGAGAGAACTTGCTGGTGGAAATGTCTGCATCTTGATAAAGGCATGGATTACACAGGTGTATGCATGTGTCAAACTCACTGCACTGTACACTTAAGATTAATGCATTTCATTCTCTGTAAATTATACCTTCATAAAAAAATAAATAACAAAGGATTTGAAACTCACACTAAGGTGATTAAAGATAAAAATCAATAGACCTTTTATTACCCCTTAAATTTCATGAAATTGGTACAAACTGTAATTTGTAAGCCTTACCTCACAAGGGGTAATCTAGCAAAGAAACCAACAGTTCATACTTTTCTCGTATTTCTACCATTTGTACCTTCAATCTGTATATTCTGTTAAATTACATTTAGACCAATGACATTTCCATACTTCATTTACTTCTATCTGATCACTTGACAAAGATGGAAGAGAGCCCTACAAGAAAGGGAACAAGAAATTGACAACAAGAAGCTCAGCGTTCTCTACCCATACTCCAAGAAAGATGAGGAACATCACACAAAGGGTGGTAATTAAATGTGTAAGCTCTGCAGTGTTTATCATCTGAGTTTTACATACTGGCTCTGTGACTTACTGTTTTTGGGTAAACTTTATTAATATTAATTTTAGTTTATTCTCAAATCTACCAAAAATTCAAGTTGAATTCAATTCTTTAAGAATACACTATTTATAGGAAAATGCACCATAACTACATAAAACATATATGCCTGCTTTTTTCTCTGTGCACACAAAAAATTATTTTGAAAATAGTGTCTAGAAATCTATTGCTAAATTCTGATTCTGTTCTTGTTAGGTATAAACAGTTTTGCCATTCAATGAGTTTGTGAGTTCAATTCTGATATGAGTGAATTTTTGCTAATATATTTCAATTACGTTTAAATTTGAAATAACATTTTTATGGCCTTTCAGTTGGTAAATCACTCTTTTTTTTCTGCCCTCAGAAAATGTGTTTTTCCAAAAGGGCACCATAAAAACAAAACAACAAATACTCCCATTTGCTATTATTAAAACTGACAGAAGACTGTTGTATTATCTTCCATATCTTATGTACCAATTTAAAATACAAATACAAAAAATTGCTATTTGTCTTATGGAAAAAATGTATCTATTTGCTGGTGAACATTCAGATCAATGCATATGAGAATCTGTCCTTTTTACCTAGTTGTTTACAAATGGTTTTGACAGATACATTTTTATAGTAACCCAATATAATAAGAAAATAGGCTAGAATGTAGATAACAACATTCTATTTACAATCATCAAACTTGTTAAGGGACTAGAACTTAATTAGTCTAACCACTAAAAAAGATAATTAATGTGATAGAGGTGCTAATTATCACTACAATGGCAATCATATTACAATATACAAATGTATCAAAGTAACATGTACACTTTGAATTTATACAATGTTACATGTCAAATATATTTCAATTAAAAATAGGCTAGAACTTGATTTGAGCTTGTCATTTATGAAATAATTACATGCAATGATTTTGGTTTATATCATTCAAATGACCATATTCAGATGTCCAGTCATTAACATGAATGGGCCATATGCCAAATAAAATATAAGAAGTTCTGAAATAGATATATATGGAAATACATGGACAAAATATGTGCTCAAGAGAATAAAAAACAGTCATTAAAACAGAATCAACCCATTAATGCTAAATTAGTTCAAAAATGGTCTAAACTACATTCAGATGCTCCTATTTTTCAATCCCTACTTTTGGAAGGCAAGAACTCTCTCACCATATGCCCGTGGTCTGAAAGCACACATCGTGAAGGCTGTTCTCAAAGACTTGCAAAATTTACAAAGATTTTGTGACTTCCTGACTCACAGAGAGCTGTAAATAGATATAGCTTATTTTAAGGCATTTCAACATTCGTTCTCCTGATACCAGCAGAATAAATAAATCAGAGCAAATGGACTTGAAAATAATTTGATTACTTTCCCTTCCTGAATCTTAAAATATAAATCCTTCAGGTGATTCGAGTTTTGGATAAAGACTTAGACCAAGGCTTTTCTTATCTAAACTTTTCCTTGGTGATATACAACAGAAGTCTGTCTTTCTTCTCACACCCTTTCTCTGGGTACCTATTTCATTCTCATAGCATCAGTTATCACCCCATCCTAGCACCTCAAATCTGTCTCTAGTTCTGACCTCTCTTCAGAGCACCAGTCCTGGCTACTCCAACCCGAGTTCATGGATGATTTAATCTCAGCATGTCCAAAACCAAAACCCATCTTTGCCCATTTAAACAGCCTCCTTCCATATCCCCTCCTTCTATTAATGGCTTCACAATGCATGCAGAAAATTACATTAGCATTTTAAGAGTCATCCTGGACTTTTCTTTTTGTCACTACTGCCAATACCATGTCATTTCTACTTCCTACTCATCTTTGGAAATCATTCCCATTCTTCCACCCCTAGTATCACTGTATAAGTTATACTTGTCTTCGTTCCTCCTGGAAACGAGTATAACTGATCCCTAATCGGTCTTGAAACTTGCAGTCTCACACATTCTAGGTTATCCTCCGCATTCAGCAAGGGAGATTTCTGTAAAATACAAATGCAACCATATAATTTCCTTTTTTAAACACTTAGGGTGGTTTGCTATAAATAAATCCAAATTCCTTATCTCAGCCCTTAGCTCTTCACGTTATAACCTCTTCCAACCTTTCCAGCTCCATCTCAAACACCCCATAGACCACAGGCTGTGTGTTCCACTGTGCTCTTTTTAATCCCAAGAACTCTGCAGAAGTTGTTCTTTTACCTAGAAAATTCTTACTCATCTTTCAAAGCAGTTCAAATATTGCCTTTTCTGGAAAGGCATTCCTGATGTTTCCATTTAGAACTCCCTTTGTATACCCACTCCTACCTACTTTTTCACTCATTGTTAGTGTGTTTATGTCTACCTTTTTCATCAGCTACTTGGAGCTGCTAGGAAACCTCACAGAAGGCATAGACTACATTCCTGTTACATCTAAGAAAGGCTTTGTACTCCATTTCAAGCCTAAATATTAGCTATGTTGTCAGTGTAGTTTCCCCCCAAATAGTTAATAATATCAAGTTGTCACATAGCTACATGAAGAATGCATATGATTTTTAGGATGCGTGTTTAGATATAGAGAAGTTGAGCTTCTTCCTCAAGAAGCTTAGTGATCTGGAGATTGCCAGTCATGGAAGCATATACCCCATGACTAATGGTCTCTAGTGAATTCTACTTCAAGATTATGCTGATTTGAAATTCAATAATATTATGGATAGAATTCTCAAATTTCCTTCTGGACAAAAAAGAATGAACTTTGGAGACTAGAATCACATAGTAACATTATTCCCCTCTGGTTTTTGTTTTGTTTTGTTTTGTTTTTTACATCTTTCATTCAAAACACACACACACACACACACACACACACTACAGAGTTCCTGCTCTCATGAAGTATTCAATTTTTTAGGGAAGACATACATCACAGTCTGAAGTAGAAGTAGATGCTCTAAACCTTTGGTTTCCAAAGGGGGTAACTTTGCCCCACAGAGGGTATTTGACAATGTCTGGAGACATTTTTTAATTGTTACAACTTGCATCCAGTGGGTGGAAGTCAGGAGGGCTACTTACAAGGCACAGGACAGCTCCCCACAATGGAGGACTATCTAGAGCAGGATATGAATAGTGCCCAGGCTGGGAAGAACTGTGCTATAGGAAGACTACTTGGAACTGCAATAGCATATAGAAAAGGAATCTGACGAAGAGTGAGAACTTGGGAGAGGCTTTCTTGAGAGTGATGGATGACTGAGGTCTGAAAGATGGGAAGAAGGAAACGGAGCTGTGTAAGTGGGTGGCGATGGAGAGAGAAAAGTAATAGTGTTCCAAGTAGAGGAACCACAGGTACCTAGTCCCTGGGGACCACGTCTCCTCGAGTGACTGAAAGGTATGGCTGAAGTACCAAAAGAATGGGAGAGAAGTCAGTGTTAAAGTTGTAAAGATAGTCAACGTCAGTCATGCTGGTACTTAAAAGGATGGTTTAGGATTTTGTTCTCTACCCTATAGCAGTGAAAGGCCATCAGAGGGTTTCTGAGGAAAACGACTGATTTTAGAAGAATGTTTAAACTGCATTTAGAAAAGATCTCTCTGGCTGCCAGGTAGAGATGTTGATGGAGTACTTGGATGAATGCAGGAGGACAGTTTCACAATCTGGGGAAGAGATGACGGTATCTTGGACCAGGATGGTGGCAGCAGAGATGGAGAAAAGTGAATCCATTTTAGGCACGACCTGACAGGAATTTGTGATGGGCTGGCTACGGGGGACGAGGGAAAAGAAAGTGTCAAAGATGACGCTGTGATTCTAACATACTCTTTGCCTCTGATGGATGGTGGTGTCAGGAAGGAGTGGGAGAGGTTTAGGTTTGGCAGAGGAAGATCCAGAGTTGGTTTTAAGTGTAGTGATGTATTGAGACATAAGCAGAAATATCGATTAGGCAGTTGGGACTATGGGTCCGGAGTGCAGAGGAAATGCCCGAGGTCCTTTAGGCAGAGGTAACAGGAAAAGAGAGGGTCTAGGGTTCAGCTGAACTCCAGCTGCCTCTGTTGTTTATATGTGATTCTCATCTGCTGTCTCTTTGTGTTCCATCCGTCTCATGCAGTCACGTCTTTCAGCTTATTTCCCGTATTTACCTCACTGGTGAGCCACCACTGTTTGCTTTCTGCATTGTGGGTTCATTTGTTGTTGTGTCTAACTGCTCATTCACTTTCAGGCCAGCATTTCTCTGTTTGCTTATCTGTGTCAAAGAAAAAAAAAAAATCCTAAACCTCCATTCTAGTTTGGGTAGCTTTTACTGTCTCAGCCACTTCACGCTGCTGACAGCCAGAGCAGATGAATCAAGGGCTTCCCTCCATATTTGATTTCTTCTAGAAATCAAACTTCATGTTTGTGCCCTCTCTACATTCTCAGACATTTAAAAATAAATTTTCCTTCAGCTGTTTCGTGGCCTGGGGTAAACAGCTCAGGAATTTCATTTCACCTAGTGAATCTAGAACAGTTCAAATGGCCCCCTCTCCCTCCACAGTGCTCCATTGTCCCTGAAAGTCACTGCCTCCAGGAATACACCTCCCTGTGGTTTTATTTCTCCCTGACCCACGCAAGCCAAGAATGCAGATTAACTATGATTTCCAAAATTCTTTGTGTCTATGTGATTGTTGAAAGCACAAGACTAATAAAGAAAAGTCTCACTTCTGCTTCCCCAGATGAGAAAAATTGTTTTTAGGTTTTACACCGGCCATAGAAGAGGACATGATGAATAATTTTCAAGGTTGTAAGCCAACAGTTTCCAACCCTAGAGGTATGCTAGAAACACCTGTGACAATTTAAAAAATTGTATGTGCATGAAGACCCCATTCCAAGAAGCTTATTCCTAAGATCTGAGAAGGGGTATGTTTATCCAAATTTTAAAAGGCTGCACGGGGGATTCAGAAATCGATTGCCTAATAGATTTAAGTGACCCCCATCCAACCCAAGCACATGAGACTTTATTGGAAATAATAGTCACCCACCCGCGGTAAGCATCTAATAACAGTATCTGAACAGGCCAGCCGGGGCCTAGCAGTCAGGAGGAGAATTGTGCAATGGATTCCAAAGCAGAAAGGGCAAACTCCAAGTCACAGGAGCCAAAAGCAGAAAAACTGGTTATCGTGGCATCGCCGGCACAGGCTTTGCTAGTGACCAACTGAATCAGGTGTGGAGATGGAAGCAGGTGGCCAGGCCAGAGCAGCAGAACCACAGCTTCAGTGAAGCATTCGTGTGTGCTGAGCTGAGGGGTTAAAGTTGAGGAAGAAGAACAAATTCTAGAGACAAAAGAGTGCAGGAGCTCAAAGATAAAAGGGGAGTAAACAGTCAATATAGAAGCTAAGAGCTCCCAAAATAGTTACTACATTTCTCCTGCTGTTGGCCAATAGAGGTCAAGGCCTTTGTTATTTATTTTAAGCTTCTCTGCTATGATTATTCACTTTGCTTCCTGATCCTTCCTATTTTTCATAAGGAAAATGAGGCCAAATGTTTTAGAAATTAGACTATGAATCTTACTTCTAATCTATTTTAAATTTGGGTCCTAGAGCTAAAAATTGCCTGCATTACTGAAATGTCAAAAATGATCCTATCTGAGTGTTTTATTCTGAAACAGAAAATAACATATACCCTTTTGGGCCCTCAGCAGTATTATAAAGCAGTATTATACTTAAATTCAGTAATTTTTATGGAGAAATAATAAAGTAAACTGGGAAGTCATTAGAATGGGTAAACAAGCTTTAGAGACATTTTAATTTCTCAAAAGTTCTACACGTTTCTGGGATCTGTAATAAATAAGAAATCGTCACTTTGCTAATTAGCATTATAAAGATAATTTAAGCCTCACAGACTTTGCAAAGCAAAAGAAGGAAGAGAAAAGCGATCAATGAGAATCCTACTTCTCTTGAACTTCTACTTTTTCTCATGTCAACTCGGCTTTCTTCCAAATGAAATGAATGTCTCCCTGTCAGATGTATTTCTTAGGCGCTGTTGGTAGGGTGCAATTATGGATAATTAAAAGGGAAAATGGAAACCCATGCTTTTCTTCTGCAAACATCAACTAGCAAGTCAGTCAATGAAGGTGTAGATTGAGAGGCCCTGTCTTCTCTCTTACTGGCTATTGCAAAGGAACCCCGCTCAAGGTGCAGTCAAGAGTGTCTTTTCTTAAGACAGCCTAACCCCACCCCTCAAGGTTACACAGAGTTGGGCCCAGCCTGAAGATGGTGGCTGAGGCTGACATGCTCAGGGAGCATTCAGTCCATTTCCCTTCCCCGATCTGTGTGGAAAGCCAAGAGGGGAAATCTGGAGGAAGAGTTCAGATCCAATATTGCAGTGAAGCCCAAAAGAAATTCATCATTTTGAAATATTGCAGACAGGAAAACCTACCAAGAACAGGTTCACCTTCTGCCCCTAGAAAGCCAGGTGACATATGTATAGGTGTATGAAGAAGAACATGACTTTTATAGACATGGAAGAGTCTTGGCTCCATGATAGCTCATCCCTAACCATCTCCAACAGAAAGAAAAAATGTCTAATTCCCTGCCATGGTTTCCTGTCCTGTCCCTGAGAGCCCTGTGAGTCTACCTGGGTGAACAGGGAAAGCCAAATGGAAGGAAGTACTGTAGGCATATGTACAAGGAAGGTGGGACAAATGAGCCCTGAGGCCCCTCAAAGGATGGCTCCTGACCTCTGGTTTGAGGAGCGCTGATCCAGGCAAGCATGGGAGACATGCACTGCCCTCCAGCTGAGCAAGACCCACCTTCCAAGGTACTGACAAAGCTAAACTGAATACCAATTAGTAGTGGGCCAAGTGCTCATGGCCCAAATGAAATTTTGTTTCAGTAAAGCAAAATTTTAAATAAAATTGAACATTATGATCCAAGGCAGCCAAGCCATGCTTCTCCAGGCCCCCAGAACTTAGAACCAGGCAATGGACTTGGGTTCTAAGCAGCTATGTTTGAAATGCAGATTGAGGCCTGATTGCCCTGTCTCCTTGCTCAACCCTGCCTGGGAAGACTGTTTTGAAGTTTTAAGTTTGGGATCTGAAGGACCTGTATGTCACCAAGAGAACAACAGGTCAAGAAACTGGCAGATGCTCCAAATTAGAATCACCTTTGTAGCTGACAGAAGTGACTGCATAGTGGAATTAAAGGATGCCAGGGTAACCTTTCAGTCTAAATGTATCCAGGCATCCTGACCTGCATGTGAAATTCCAGCACTGTCCATTCACCCATTTGGGTCTTGGCTTTTTAGTGTTTAAAAGTTCCTTATGAATCCTAATGTATAGCACAGGGAACATATTCAATATATTATAATAACCTGTAATGAAAAAGAATATATATATATGTATAACTGAATTACCAAGCTATACGGCAGAAACTGATACAACACTGTGAATCAACTACCCTTCAATAAAAGAAAAAAGTGTTCCTTATGAAAGGACAAACAGCCCTGGAGTATGCAGCACCAGTGAGCAAGGTGCTGAGAGATGGTGACATGGAGATGGCAACTGGACCAGGCAGGTGCTATATTTTAAGTGACAGCCAACTTCTTCAGTAAAGGGCCAGAAAGTGAATATTTCAGCCTTCCCAAACCATACCATCTCCATCAGAGCTACTCAGTTCTGCCACCATAGTGTGAAATCAGCCAGAGACAACATGTAGATACGTGAGTGTGGCTGTATTCCAATAAAACTTTGTTTATGGAGATTGAAATGTGAATTCAACTTAACTTCCATGTGACATGAAATAATTTTCTTCTTCTGATTTTTTTCCATAACATTCAGCAGGTCATAGTTTGCTGATCCCCACTGCATTAAGAAATAAAACTCACAAAATAAATCTTCCTGACTTCATTTTTAACTGGGATAGGCCTGACTATAACTAGATACTGAGCTCCTAAGAGAAAGATGGCCCCAGACACCACACAAATATAATGCTCCCACTAACGTCTCATAAAACACACTCTTTTCATTGAATTTGGAAGATGTTGTTCACTTAATTGTGAGTAAAGAGTGGTTTGC
The DNA here is from genome assembly GCF_036321535.1 of Camelus dromedarius. Lineage (NCBI taxonomy): Eukaryota > Metazoa > Chordata > Mammalia > Artiodactyla > Camelidae > Camelus > Camelus dromedarius. The sequence goes on from NC_087461.1 coordinate 14,175,635, forward strand.
ATTATGACCTCAGGAGAATCTTTAGGCATTTTTTCTCCATTTGTAACTGAAGATGCTAATTCCTGTTATTTCTCTCCCTCCTGGGGATTTCTCTAAAATTAATGAATGGTCACAAATATTAGTGCTGTAAATGTACTAAAAAACTTGGAGAGTGAGAATTTTGCAACTCTACTTTAGAAAAAACAAATGTACATAAAGCAAGATGCCACTTGCTAAATATGTGTAGTTCCTTGAATGATAACCATGCAGTTAACATAACTACTACGCCAATGCCTTGTAGCTTGTCAGCTTTCTTCCTTTCAGAGAACTTCAGAGAAACATCTGTGCTTTCCACTTTGATCTGGGCTCTCAGCAGTCCTTTAATGTGCACTTGGACTTGTCCTTCCCTTCCCCTGTGATGGCTATGCCAAACTTGCCACAGTCCTCTCAACTCTCTACCCTACTCTACTCGAGAATACTCAGTAAATGACTTTATTCCAAATCTCAAACAGAATATTTAAGCTAAAATTTTTCAGCTGCATTGCCTGAACCCCAAATTACTGACATCTTCCTCATCAGCATCACCATTTCTCTAGCCTTAGATGCAATTGAGACCTTCTGCTCAAATGAGTATCTCCACCACCGGTACTCAGGATCCTATTCCCTTCTGTTCTCACGGGACCATGTTCCACGATTCCCTGTATTTTCCACCTGCTCTTCTCTCCTTTCTCTAGTAGTTTATAAATATGTTCCCATTTTCCAAGACAAAACTCCCTTAACCCTGAGTCTCCCCTTTGGCCATTTAGTCATAGCCTCTTTCTATCTTACCTGAGAACCAAGCTTCTTGAAAGAATGCTGTATATTTATTTTCTCTACTTTTCTATTACCAACCCATCTCTGAGTCCACCATAATCTGACTTCTCCGAAACTGCTCGGGTAAAAATTTTCAGAAACTTCATAATCATAAAATCCACAGAGTTATTTTCATCTGGGATTTATTGCAAATGGTGTTAGTGACCTAATACTGTATTTTTCTATATAACTAGACAATTGTTCTTATACTAACTATTAAATGCAATCTCAGTCAAAATCTCAATAGGATTTTGCATTGAGTTTGACAAGCTTTCCCTCGATGTTAAATATGGAAGAGCTGAGACTAAAAATATCCAAAAGATTTTAAAGATTAAGACTACGAGCTACCAAACACTTAGGTCCCAGTAAAAGTATAAGAATTAAAATAGTGTGACATGGGTATAGCAATGAACTATTCTAGGCTTCGTTTTCCTTCATTGCTCTGTATTATCTGCTACCATCTTTTGAGTCCCTCTCTGCTCCTATAAAACTTCTCTACTGGGAATGGCTCAGATCTCTCACTCCTCTGTCCACTTTCCTCCTTCTGTTTCTTGTATCTATTCCCAAGATGTTGTTTCCAATGTCTTCTTTTCTTACCGTAAACACTCCCCTAGAAAAATCAGAATTCGTCTTGGCTTTAGCTCTCACTGTCTAACCAACACTATTTCTCTGTTCCCTTCCCAAATAAAATTCTTAGAAGTTGTGGATATACACGCTTTCTCTGCCTCCTCCATCATCACTTAAAGGCGCACTGCAGAGGTTGTCAGTGACCTCCGTGTTGCCAAATCCACCGCATACTTCCCCTCCTCATTGTTAGTCTATCACTTTGCAGTTTTCCCCATGGCTGGCCACTCTCCTTTTAAATACCATCCATCCTCTTTTGGATTCTGTAATATGACTGTGATTTGGCATCTCCCTATTTCCTTTGGCTACTCTTCAAGTATTCAAAAAGGGTTCTTGCATTTTTACTTTTCCTCAAACTGCTGAAGAGGTTCAATCCTGAGCATTCTCTTCTATTTCTTCTTTGTACATTTCCTAAGTGGGTAATCTCATTTTCACAGCTTTAAGTTTCTGTGTCTCACTGTTTATAACTCTTAGTTTATAGACGGAGACTAAACTCCTGCAGTCAGCTGCCAGCTCACACATCTAACTGCCCATCTGACATCTCCACGTTGACTTCTCACAGGTGGGTTAACCACCAGGGCTGCCAGATAAATAATGCGTATAAACACAAAATAATGTTTTAGTATCAGCATGCAATACTTGTCACAGACTTCATCTCAAATTCAAATTTACTTGGGCATCCTGTTTTTTATGTGTTAAACTGGCAACCATCGTTGAACTCATGTCCAAAGTGGAACTCCTGATTTTCCTTTCCTCTGCCCTTCAACCCACTCTCTCTCCAGTGTTTCAAACTACATTTTCTTAATTTTAGTAGGTGGCACCCACTTTTCACCCAGTTCCTCAAGCTACAACCCTGAAGGGATCAAATCTGATTTTTCTTTTTTCTTCACCTCTCACAACAAATTCATCAGCACGTCCTGTCAGTTCCACCTCCTCATGTTTCCCAAATTCAGCCACTCTCCATGCCTCTGCCACCACTGTTCCTCCCCTAGACTAATTCAGCAGACCTCTTACCATTTCCCTCACTTTTACATTGTCCCTTACTAAGCTATTCTCTGCAGAGCAGCTAGAGAAATTAGTTTCATACCTACATGAGATCATTTATCCCTCTGCTTCAAATACTTCTATGGCTTCTGTCTGCACTTCAAATAAAAGAAAACTTTTCACTCTGGCTGCTAGAACTCCAAAGGACTGGCTCTCTCTGAACTCAGCTCGCATCACTTTGCTACCATTCGCCATCCATGCTGGTCCTGAAGTTCCCAGACACTCCATGACTTCTCACACTTCGGCACCTCTTCCTGGAATACTCTTCTGTCCCTGTTCCCCACCTCCTGGTTATCCTTGACACCTCAGATGAAACGACACTGCCTCAGAGAAGTCCTCCTAAACAGCTCATCTGGTAGAGTCTCCCCATCCCATTATTCTCTCTGGTGTATTATCCTTCCTCATGTTACTGTTACTTTCCTTCATGGCACTTAACACACTGGAATTTATTACTTTACTTACTCACTTATCTTTACGCCGCCAAGATTATGAACTCTGATCAGAGAGTCACAGATGATACCTGTTTTGTTCACTATCCATAAACAATGCCTGGGAACTTAGTACAGCCTCAAAAAATACTGAATGAATGAATGCATGCCTTACAAATTTACTTCTCTGGTGCCAGACCCATATGTCTAACAACTTCTGCCAGCTCAACAATTTATCTCAAGTGCCCATAGGATAAAGTCCAAAATGCTTAGCTGGGCTTTTCAGGATTCATACTGAAATATTTCAGTTTCCCTGAATGTGTCACCGGCTCTCTGACATCTTCATGTTTATGTCTGTCTCTCTGCCTCGCCTGTCCCTCTGACCTCCTGACAGTCTGACCAGTGAAATTTCATCTTTCAAGATTCTTCTCACACGTCACTTCTTCTTTGAAGTCTTCCCATAGCACTGTTAACCACTCATATTTTATGCTATCATATTCTGTACAAATCCCTATTCATAGCCAGCATTTATTGTATACTTTCCACAGGCCATTGATTGTAATAAATTTATTAGCATTCCACATATTTTAATCTTTACTACAACCCTGTAAGCTTTTTTGTTATGAGTTTCATTATTATTAGATTTATTATTATTATTATATCCATATGACAGAAAAGGAAACTGAGACAAAGAGAGGCTGGGAACTTAACTTAAGGTTTAAGAGCTCTTTTGTATGAGGCCAGGAGAGGCACCCACATAAACGGACTTCAGAGTCTGTGACCTTAATCACTATTCCTACTGCCTTGCCAAGCAGTCAACATACTGCAGAACACGTTTCTATCTACTTTCTATTTCCTTATATTCATTTCCCCATTAGATTGGGAGTCTCTCGTGGGCAAGCCAGTATCAAAATCACCACTGTGAATCTAGCTAAATGTTCATGAATAAATAGTTAATAGAGGCATTAATTTCTAATTGTGCAAAGTACTTTGCTTACATGATATTTGAATGGGGTTTAAAAATGAAGATATAAGGAGTTTAGAAAAGACAGATTGGTCTTTTGTAATATTTTTCAACTAGCAAGCAATTCAGTATACTAGTACAGTAATTTTTAGCATACTTAATATGTAACTGGCTTTACCCTTCACATAAGCATAAGTAAATGTCAGTGCCTCAGAAGAGGAACGGAGCTTAGGTGATCGGTAAGCGTTTTATGGCTTTGAAGGCATCACAATCGCTCTCATTGTTCATAATTCATAATGAGCACTGCTGCCCAGATGGAGCAGGAACTTATTTAAATGATGTTTCTTAATAAGCACAGAAAGAAGGAAATCTCTCCAGCTGTAATGTTTTTCTCCACCTTCCTGCTTCTCCCCATATTTACTTTACACTACCCTGACGTTCATACATCCCCCCCCCCAACCATTGCACGTTGAGATGCTCCTTGGGATAAGTCATTTAGGGATGCCATTAAAATGCAAAACTGTGTAGTAGCACAAATGAACAGAGACAAGGAAAGGATAACGCATTTAAATGGTACCATGCATGTATTCAGTTAACTAGTAGGCAGCTAACAAGAATGAAGCACAGGACATGTAAAGTTTTGATGAGGTATAAGGGTATGAAAAGAAAAGAAGAAAGTATGCTGGCCTAGAACCTGGATTACTGCAATGGGGCCAGGGTTGGCGAGGTCCACTTTTTAGAATTTAAGATAAAATTGCATTGTAACCAAATGACAGAGAGCACAGCACAGTGGTTAACAGCGATAATGAGTTACTAAAGCAAACAGACCCGAACCGTTAATCCTACATCCCCCAGGTAACAATGGATGCGTTTCTTAAACTCTCTATGCTTTGGTTTATTCAAAAATAAAATGACGATAATAGTAACTTACATGGTGGCCATAAGACTTTAACTCCTGAGTCACAGCCAATCATTTTTTTACTATTTAATTTTGATCACAGCACTTACTAGCCACCTGATACATTACCATTTTTTTTTTTTTTACTACCTATCTCTACCAGCCCCACAGTGGAATATCAACTTCTTCAGGGCACAGACCTCCTTTGTCCTGTTCATCACTGCGTTCCCAGCATGAGTGATACTTCCAAGCACTTGGTAGATGCTCAGCAGATGGATGATGAATGGAAAGAAGGAATGGAAGGCAGAGAGGGATGGAATGAGAAGAAAAGGTGAAAGGGAAAGATTAAAAAACAGAGTGCTAGAACTTCAGTAAATGTGGGAAATATTCTGGTGAAGGTTAATTAGATAACTATATTAAAACCATTTTCTCCCATCATTTAGTATGCTACAAGATCACTTTTATGGGCTATGTATTTAAATGCACGCATGACTTAACCCAATTTGGAATATATAATTGTTCCTAGTTTGTTTGTACCATAAATAGTGCTATGATAAACATACACACACACATAATGAATATATTTCTAAGTCCTTGTGCACGTCTATGACTTCCTTAGTACAGACATCTAGAATTGAAACTACTTTGCACTCTTAAGTTTATTGCACATAATGCCAAACCTCATCCAAAAGTTTCTACCAATTTATACAACCATCAGCAATGTATGGGAGAACCTAATTCCCAAAATCTTCACCAACACAGAGAATTATTATTGTTATGAAAGTATATGTCATTGTTTTAATTTGCATTTTGTAATTACTCACAGGTATAGAAAATGTATTTTTATGTCGTTGTTTTATAAATTGCTGGTGAATATTATTTGCTTATTTTTCTATTGGATATTTTTCTATTATTGATTCATAAGAGAATTTTGTCTGTTTTTAGAGTAAGAATGTTAGTTCTTTACCATTATATCACATCAAAACACATTTTTCCAACTTGCCTTATAATTTTGCTTTGTTTAAATGTTAGCCTTAGTCCTAAAGCTCACCTTTTACAATTTAAAAGCTTATTGACCAGAAAACTAGACATTCTTTGTTGCTAGTAGAAGCAGCTTTAAGGAAAGGTGATCTACAAATGAGTTAAATTAACTTCCACAGTAACAAGAGGAAGAAAAGATCTGAAAATCTAAACTTGAGCTGGGAGGCAAAGCTCTACTCAGAGCTCATAACATATTTTCTTGTTAACAAAATACATTGGGGGATGTATGTTGTACGCTGGGATAAAGGCCATAATTTTTTAAGATCAGATTTCTTCTGGCACTTTTATCAATATATACCACACGTATTTGTTAGAAGAAAAGTAAAAATGAATAAGAGTTGAAAGCATTACAGTTTATTTGAAATACACTTGCCTGTAAATATTTAGGGGAAAGCACCTGTCAAAATACACTTCAGACTGTGTCAAGTTCAAACTACTTGAGAACTGGCTAGTAAATTATGCAACGGAATAACTCCTAGTAAATCCATTATATCTTGGATAGATAGAGCAGTTCATCGCCTGTGGAAATGCTGAATTTTGATATAACTTTTTAGGAAGTAGGCTATCCGTAAACCAAACAGTTTCATGGCCACACTTATCACAGACACCCTCCAACATCCTGCATAAGTAGCTTTTCTTTCTTCATTTGTCCCCGAGCCTGAAATTCCCAGCCAAGGAGTGGCAAATATGTGGTACATATGTCATTAGTCTTCCTGTTAATTGGACGTACGGCTACTGAGTTAGCCAATACCAATCACTTTTCAGAAGAAATGCTTGCTGCCTTGGGACCCTTTTTAACACAGTGCTCTGATAAACATCTTGTTCATGAAATAAATGTATAAAATAATCCAACATAATTTACGAAGCCAATCCAAAAGTTTCTAAGTTGTCAGTTATGTAATTGAAATATACCCCAACCCATTTATCTTGTAGTAAGAAAGGCACAGACCAATGGAACAGAATACAGAGCCCAGAACTAAACCCTCATGTATACTGTCAGATGATCTCTGATAAGGGTGACAAGACCACACAGTGGAAAGACATATTCTCTTCAACAAATAGTGCTGGGAAAACTAGGTATCCACATGCAAAAGAATGAACTTGGGCCCAAATTAACTCAAAACAGATCAAAGTCTAATGTAAGGCCTAAAACTATAAAACTCCTAGAAGAAAACATAACAGGAAAGCTTCAGGACATTGGCTTTGGGAATGATTTCTCAGATATGATAACAAAAGTACAGCCAACAAAAGAAAACGTAGGTAAACTGGACTTTTTCAAAATTAAAAACTTTGGGGCATCAAAGGACACTGTCAAAAGAGTGAAAAAAACCCATAGGATGGGAAAAAATGGGATAAGTGACTCATACTCAGAATATATAAAGAACTCCTATGGCTCAGCAATGAACAAACAACCAACTCAAAAGTGAGCAAAAGACTTGAATAGACATTTCTGCAAAGAAGATTATCAATAAGTACATGAAAAGATGCTCAACTGCCACCAATCTTTAGGAAAATGCAAATCAAGACCACAATGTAACACCACTTCACATTCATTAGGATGACTATGATAAAAAAACAAAAGCAGAAAATCACAAGTGTTGGTGAGGATGTGAAGGAATTGGAACCCTCATGAATTTGTTGGTGAAAATATCAAATGGTTTGGCTTCTGTGGAAAACAGTTGGGTTGTTCCTCAAAAAGTTAAACACAGAATGACTGTGTGATTCAGCAATTATACTCCTAGGTTATATCCAAATAACTGAAATTGGGATCTCAACCAAATGCTCATACACCAATGTTCACAATAGCATTGTTTACAATAATCGAAAGGTGGAAACAAACCTAAAGTCCTTCAATAAACAAAATGAGGTAACCACGCACAATGGAATATTATCCATCAATTAAAAGAAATAAAGTTATGACGCATGCTACACAATAGATAAACCTTTAAAACACTATGCTAGGTGAAATAAACCAAACACAAAAGAACAAATGGTGGGACCGAATCGGCAGTGGCTCGGTAGGCGCCTCCCTCTGGCAGCCCGCCAGGCTCCAGCCCGGCCGCGGGCATCGGAGGCTCGGCGGCCAAGAGTGTGCGGCTGTTCCGCTCGAGTGAGGCCTACGTGGAGGCCATGAAGGAGGACCTGGCCAAGTGGCTCAACGCCTTGTACGGCCTGGGTCTGCCCAATGGTGGCGACGGCTTCCTGACGGGGCTGGCCACAGGCACCACCCTGTGCCAGCATGCCAACGCTGTCACCGAGGCCGCCCGCGATGGCCGCTGCCCGCCCGCCCCTCGGTGTGGCCTTCCAGGCACACAGCGTGGTTCCCGGCTCCTTCATGGCCCGAGACAACGTGGCCACCTTCATCGGCTGGTGCCGAGCGGAGCTGGGTGTGCCCGAAGTGCTCATGTTCGAGACGGAGGACCCAGTGATAGGAACGAGAAAAGCGTGGTGCTGCGTCTGCTGGAGGCGGCGCGGCGTGGAGCCCGCCTCTGCCTGCTGGCCCCTCGGCTCGTGCAGTTCAAGCAGGAGACTCCGCGGGAGCTCCGCGAAGCGCCCCCGGCCCCTAACCCCCCAACTACTGGGGAGGACACCGCAGAGACCTCCGCCACCCCTGGGGCTCCTGCACGGGGCCCCGCATGACGCCCAGCGACCTGAGCAACTTCGACGAGTTGGCGAGGGAGCTCATGGGCCGCTGCACCTGCCCAGACCAGTTTCCCACGATCAAAGCCTCGGAGGGAAGTACCGCGTGGGGGGCTCCAGCCTGCTCATCTTTGTGCGGGTGCTGAGGAGCCACGTGATAGTGCGTGTGGGCGGCGGCTGGGACACGCTGGAGCACTACGTGGACAAGCATGACTCCTGCCGCTGCTCCTCCACGGCCCACCGCCCGCCCCAGCTGAAGGCCGGCACCTTCTCCCCGCAGCGGGTGTCGCCTACCCCAGTCCCCGAGCTGGTAGCCCAGCTCCAGCGGCTGAGCACCGGGGCTCCCGCCCCGAGGTGACACCTATTAGCTTACGCAGCTCAAAGGAGGGGCCCGAGACCCCACTCAGGACCCGGGACCAGCTGCCCGCCCTCCCCAATCCCCGCTCCAGCCGCTACTCCGGGGACAGCGATTCTACAGCCTCATCAGCCCAGAGTGGCGGCCTCCTTTGCCCCCGCAGTGAAGACTCAGGCACTGGCCCCCAGCGGGAGCGGCCCAGTGAGCGGGTGACCACAGGCACCCCTGCTTCGATGAGACGGCCACCTTCCCCGCACAGCCAATCCCGAGGCCGGCTGGATCGGGGGCGGCCTCATGGGGCCCCAGGAGGCAGGGGAGGCCAGCTGTTGGCCCCCGGCCCTGCCTGGCGGGCCCGGAGCCACAGCCCCGAGGAGCAGGCTGTGCTGCTGGTGCGTTGGGACCGAGACGGGCAGCGCTCGTGGGTGCCACAGGGCAGGGGCAGTGGGGGCTCGGGCAGGAGCAGCCCCCAGACTCCCTGTGCCCACAGCCCTGCAGCCCTCCGGCCTCCCCGGGCCCCCAGCCCCAGTCCAGAGTTGAGCACCACCCCAGCCAGTGTCTTCCACACCCCGCTGCAGCTTGACCCAAAGCAGGAGCAGCCACTCTTCCGGCGCCTGGAAGAGGAGTTCCTGGCCAACGCCCGAGCCCTTGACGCTGCTGCTGGCGGGACCCCCACTGGACCAGCCCCTGACCCGGTTCGGGCCCCAGACCCTCAAGCTCCTGACTCAGCCTACTGTTCTTCCAGCGTCTCCTCTTCGTCCCTCAGCATCCTGGGTAGCAAGTGTGGCCAACTGGGGTACTCTGGCAGGATGGCCAACGGGCTGCCCAGGCCCTGAGGCCCAGCCCTGTCCAGTTCTTCTGATGAAGGCAGCCCCTGCCCTGGTGCAGGGGGCCCACCAGATGCACCTGGTGGACCCCTGGCCGGCCCAGAGGCCCCAAGGACCTGGGCACGAGGCCGGACGGACACACAGCCAGACCAAAAACCCTCACACATCCCCACACCGAGGGGCCCCCACCACCCATCTGAACTCATGGAGTCTGGGTCCTGGCATGCCCTGCACTCAGTCAACTTAAGGTAGAGACAGATTTCTGGATATGAGGGACCAGCCCAGCTGACCCCAGCCCTCCATTCCTTCTCCTTTTCCTTTGTGGCCTTAACCCCTCTGCATCAGGGAGCCCCCTCCCCTGCCTCTTGGGGACCAGACCTCATGGGACCAGACCCCGTGGGACCACAAGGCATAATGAGACCTCTGTTGTACATTCCGGTTGGGGGATGAGCATTGATATTTAATTACTAATATTATTGAATAACTTAGAGGAGGCTGGGCCAGCCCAGTGAGGACCTCTCTTGAGGTCCTAGTGGCCCTGCAGAGCCTGACAGTAAAGTTTTGTTTCAGCAAAAAAAAAAAAAAAAAAAAAAAAAAAAAAAGGTGTGTAATTCCACTAATTTGAGGTACTCTGAAAAGACAAATTTGTAGAGACAGAAAGTAGAATAAAGGTTACCAGGGCTTAGGGGACTAGGGAGCTATTTAATGGTTACAGAGTTTGGTTTGGGATGATGAAAAAGTTCTGCAAATGAACAGTGGTCATGGTTGCACAATGATGGGAAGGTACTTAATGCCACTTAATTACACGCTAAAGATGGTAAAAACGGTAAATTTTATGTTATGCGTATTTTATACAATAAAAAAGTAATATACCTCCCCCTTTTGACCAAAATAGGCATTAGACATCATAATTAGCCTAGTAGAATTTCATTTTAAAAAACAGCCACACTCTACATTAAAACACCTGATTTTCCAAACCAAAAATGGGCAGTTATAAAATCACTTGTCAATTAATTTCTATTTTAAAAAAAGAACTATTACAGGACTGAGAGGGAAAATACAAACTTCAGTTTGTTCACTTTAAAAAATGATTATCACTATTTTTTCCAAACCACTAAGCTCAAACAGAACATGTTAAAATTTTCTAAGAACAAATCAAGCAAAAGATTATTTTCAGAAGTGGAATAAACTGCTGTTTTTTCCAGTATATTGTCTCTCTGAAATTTTCACTCCAAAGTAAATTGTACCAACACTTGATATTATTAAGGTGTAAGAAACCATTCTCTCTCTTCAGAATAGCTAATAGAAAAAGATGTGACTTGTCATAATGTTTGGTAAAAACACAGAAATAATTTTCCAAATATTTTAATATTCAGAATCTTTAAAATACCGTTTTAAAAATTGCTGCTGTTTTAGAAGAACTTTCTGGGCTCAAAACCACTCACAGTTTAATGACAGATTTAATCTTTAACCCAGAGCACAAGACAAATATATATAATTATTTCTCTAAATGTTTATGAGGGGTAAAATTTAATTTACTCTTTGTGGTGCTTTATCACAAGCATTATCCCAAAATATAATGGAATCTAGTTTGTGTTGTTTAAAATGATAAAATGTTAAACTAACCTTCGACCAATGATTGTTGGTACTCAACAACTACAGAGTTGGTGTTTTAGGCATGGGTAAACCTTGTTTAACTTAATGTACTTGTAATTAGACTGAACAGTCTGGCCCCAGATTCTGCACACTTATCCATGATGTTGTTTCCTATATTGCAACTAAGCTTTTTTCTTTTGTCAAAATAGGTGTACACTGATAGATTATGTGGGCTTTCTTCTTTTAATTATCAGCGGGAAGGGAACATAATAGGAAACTCATGAGGAAAACATAAACATTGCTCCAAGAGGGATCATCAGTTTCTGCTTCATTCAAAGAAGAGTTGCAAAGACACATAAAAACTTTAAAAAGCAAAGCCAAAGTCTACATGCTTTCAACATGCATCTCTATACTAGAAATAGTTTATTGCTTTTTACAATTAATCCATTGCTTTTGGTAACTGAAATCAGAAGATAAAGTTTCACCAGACATTTCCTTTCCTCAATAAATCAGATCTATCTTCACTTACTTTATTAACTTATTTCCTAAAAAATCTCCCCCTTATATTATGTCACATTCTGTGAAAACTAACTGATTCTTCAAAAGGTGACCATCTTAAAAGTAGATAATGTCTAATTTATGTATTCCAACTAGTTTGCATCTATAGAAATCTCACCAAATGACATGTAAAGATATCTATTCTCATGATAGCCCTATAAAGCAGCATTTCATATGATGGTCCAGAGAAATTCTGAAGGTTAGTAACTTTGGAAATGTTCAGTGACATTGACCATAGATTAAGACATTGGTCTAGCAAGAAATAGCTCAGCTTTTTAATATCCAATGTAATATTCTACCCATGATATATTACTAGCTCCATTTAACACAGGAAACATTAATGTTTAAAATCAATTAAAATTCATAAAGAACTATATGTTTCCCATTGTGTAAATGAATTACATTATATAGAGGTTATTTCAGAGCAGTTTATTTAATTGACCTTTCAATTCTACCAGCTCTGCCAGTGACAGGCTTTTTAAAAAGCAATTAATTTTATCTAGGTAACAGGGGTTAAATATTTCCCCACTCCACTTGTCTAATACTTTATTAAATATATGATTTAACATATAACATATATTTTGTTGCAAAAGAATGACAAGTATTGGTTAAACGAAGAGCAGTTTTCCCTGTCTGCCCTTTCTTGCTGAATTAAAGCTTGATTCTAGTTCATTGTATGGTTCTGTTAATAAAACTGTCTATTTAAAACAACTGTTAAAGTCTACAACACTAACATAATGGATGCATTATCCTAGAATCTCAACAGAGGTGTTTTCTTATGTTAATCTGAGTCTTTATAATACATGCCATTCACAGAGAGTTGTTTTCTTAATAGAAACAATTTATACTTTCAGTGAGCTCTAAAATCTAACCCAACCTCCACAACTTTCCTAACGTGACATGAAGGGGTCATATTAATTCAGAAAAGGGGGAAACTTGAGGCTTTGTTTTTCTTTTCAACAGCACAAATAAGTTTCTGAAAGCAATAGAACCACAAATTCTAACACAACACTAGCTACATATAATTAACTGGGTGACCAACTGAAGACAGCTCCTCAGAAAGCTTTGCCCAGAACATTTCGGCAGTTCATCCAATTTATAAGCTTCTGACTGAGAAGCTTATAAACCCCTATACTATTCTTTGATTTCTCAGAACAGAACCCAGGGATAGCCTCTCTCAAAAGCCATGTGAGCTCTTCACAGGCTCACAATGATCCTGGGATACTGACGTTAAGACCAAATACACGGTCATGAATAAATTCACTCTTCAAAGTATAATGTGCTTAGAAAGAGTTGAGTCTATTTACTGTCTTCAAATATGGCTAAGAGAAATAAAAATTAAATATAATAACTATCATAAATCTTTCTAGATATGAAAAAATTAACAATATATTGGGTACTGGCAGAAGAAATTCTTCTAGAGGCCAAAGAGATGCTGTGAAAGAGTCCTTTAAGGCAATGAGATATTCAAGCTTCAGGCTAAACAGGGAAAAACATTCTGTAGAAGAACATGTTATAATAAACTTTCATATTTTCAAACCCTATTTCTGCTAGGAAGCTGAAGAATATAACTTTCATATTCTAGTCCCATCATATTACAGAAGGATTGTTGCTCAAGAGAGAAGCAACTGGGCTTTGGAAAAATTCTATTAGCTTAAGAAAAGAAGAGGTCACTTCATAATAAAAAGGAAGATCATAACCAGGGTACCTGGGTTTACCTTTGCTTTGCGAAAATGGTAGACCGCCAGCATGCTAACGAAGTCGAGCAGCATACACAGGGCTTGGAAGGAGATGATAGCAAGTCGCAAATATTTATCCTCCTGGACAAAGCAGGGGCTGTCATCAGCACAGTAGGGACAGCCCTCCCTGCAGGGTAGGCAGACATGGGCTTCTTCTGACACATCCTTTGCACTTCCTGCAAAATGGTGATCCGGACCCCTTCCTGAAAGTTCCAAATAAAACCACATTGTCATTGCACTTCTCAGGGAGATGAGACTAAGTACAGAGTCAAAACACATCCTCATCTCTTCATTCTTTTTCCCTCTTATTAAAGACCTTTCATCAACCTTTTTGCTAGGGGAGAGAGTTGCTTCACCTCTGGAGTCAAACAAAATTCTTTTATGCTTTTGATTTGAAAGAAATTGCATTCAGAGTAATTGAAGAAAATTAGCAAAAATTGAGCCAAAACTCATTAAAGGCAGGGCACAGTTTTCTAAGTCTTTTATATCATTATCTACCACTCACCAATGGAAACTCCCTATGGCACAAATCATATTCCATAAATATTTGTTAAAGAATTAACTAGAATGAAGGTTAAGAAAGTTGTGTCATTCCTGTAGCAAGTAAACATACACAACACTTTTGGAACTTCTTGACCTAGATGGCACAGAATCCAAAATGAGGCTTTGATTGCAGCTTAATCCAGCAGGGATCTCATCTACCAAGTTCATTAGGTCTAAATTGGATAAAATGGTACTTAATCGACAGTTGTTCAGTGTGCACTTGCCTAATGATGGTGCATCCTTTGCCCAGAGTACAATCCATACTTACAGGCTATCATGTAATTTCCTACTCTGCACACCCATAGGATGTTTCCACACTATTAACTAACTGCTGCTATTGATCGTCCCTTTAATTTTGTCTTAGTTATCAAACTTAGATCTGAAGTCCAAAAGGTAAGAATTCTCTTTAAGTGTTGAGTTGAGTTTAGCATTTACAAATACCCAATAAACAACACATACTTAAAAAAAAAAAACCTGTTTCCAACATGAAAGACATTCATTAGTGAATGTCTTCCCAATTTAGTATATAACACAAGCACACAGTTCAGTATATAACACAACTTTGAGGAATTTGGGAAAGGAGTTGTTCTGGTTAACAGTATTTTAATAACACAAAGTTTCACAGAAAGTCTTTATTACTTTTAACTCTTGTTGAAGGTTCACAATCTTTCTCAAATGTATTTTGTCTTCATTCCTTACTTAATAAACATGATAGCAAACATAATTGAATATTTCTTTGTTGATCCAGGATATACTGCTGTTTAAGAGTCTTCATTTCTGTTACACAGTGAAAAGCAGATGAATTTTAGCATCCAGCTAATACAGCTCCCATTTGAGACCTTAGGCAACTCACTTGACCACTTTGGGTCTTAGTTTATTTATATATGAAATGTGAATTGCTGTGCGGTTTAAATGAGATAATGTATATAAATCACAGTGTCTGGCTTTCTCTTCTTCAAATATGGGAGATGCAAAGAGGAATTAGGAATCCACTGATACCTTAAGGAAAGGCACTACTGTCCAAAAATAAAGAAGTTTACAAGAAAGAGGTGAGATATGGAGGGAGTCAGTGGCAATGATAAGCCTGATTGAGATAAGTTAAATTTGAGGTTCAACTCATTTTTCAGGACAAATGTGCAATAAGTGAGAAATAATATGAGGTTGGGGTGTGAGAGAAGAATCAGTGTCAGAGAAAAAGAACCCACATGGAGCTCTGGGAGTAATTAAGGTAATGACTAGGAATTGCAATGAGGAAGAAGCTAAACAAGTAGAAGTTTTCACAATGTCATAGACAAAAACTGGGATTTACAGGAACATGCTGGAATGTGATCAGAGAGCCTGAATGAGGAGACTATGAGGTTTGATGATTACTTCATCCTTCATTGACCTTTAAGACAGTAGTTTCCAGATAGTGGCAGAGATTGAAATTAGGTTGTCAGGGCTTAAGGAGTAAATATGTGATAAAAAAGAATATTGTTTCAATAAATGCTACACTGAATTAAAAAAGCAAGAAAAGCTCATGGTTAATAGGAATAGTAATGGGGTCAAAAAAAAAAAAGGATTTTGGTTCTGTGTTTTGTTTTCTTGTATTACAGGTGAGATCTTAACATAGCTGCTGTCAGCAAAATGAGGTAATGAAAATTAAAGAGAAATTGAGAAGATTAGTAAAGACTTGAGAAGTCAGGATTGGAGGTAATCAAGAGCATAGTTGGAGAAATTAACTCTAATAACTGATGTCTCTTCTAACACTAGAAAGTAGAGGTATAGTTAAGATTTTTAAAGTATTTTTTAGAGAGAGGAGAAATCAATTGAAAATCATTTTGAAGTAGTGAAGAAAGGAAATATGGAAGTCAATCTTATAAAGTCTTACACTTTTCAACAGCTCAGGTAAGAATATGTGTTGAGGATGAAGGTGGCCAGTTTTGAGGCTGAAGACGTGAAAGATTAAGGCAGCAATCAAATACAAGACATCTGGTTGGATCACTTGGCAGAAAAGGAATCCAGTCAGAGTAAGATGCTATGATTTACTAGATTCAGTCAAGATAGTTTTTTTTTTTAATTTTCTACAAGTATCAGTAGCATAGAAACAAATGAGGAGAATAGAGCATTTGAGGGGAGAAAATAAAGAAAAAGGATTGTAACGATGTTGTTGCAGGGAAGGAGGAAAACCCAACACAAGGCTGTGTAATGGAGCTGCAGCCTGTACTCACTCGGAGGAGCAGATGCTCGATCTTCCAGGGACCCCCCGAGTATGAGTCAATCTAAGGGACTAAAGAGGAAAACACTGCCCCATCTTCAACCTTACTCATTGCTCAAAGGTAGCCTCCAGAGTCATTAATTTCCACACATTTCTGGGCTTTGCACTTATGAGTCCAGAGCAGATTCCTACACCCTGAAAATTAACTTCAGTCGTGCCCCACAGCAGGATAGAAAGTCAAAAGTGGGGTCTCAGGCAAAGCAAAGTACAGCTGTACTTATGCAAAGCTGTTCAAAGCTTTCAGGAAATCGTCACAGCAATGGCTAGGGTAAGAGGTAGGGCCAAGAGGCATGTGGAAGGATGAAAAACAGGTGTGTAATACAGACACAAACTTGAGGAATAATAGGACACACAAGCCAAAAGCTATGAAGTTTGAAAGCCTAGGTTACTAAGAAAATAATGAGTTAACAAACTCTTGAGTGAAAACTGGACAGTCATGTAAGTGAAGCCAGAAAGATCACTGTATTTAGTAAGACTGAAAAAGCTGTCAAGGATTCAGATGGTCTGATGAGGTTGACAAAAATGTCAAGAGTGCTAAGAACAGATTTGGGAGACAGAAGTTGACATTTCCTCTTCTGGCCAAGATGGAAGAATTGGGGTTGAATTTACTCTTTCATCAGAAACAACGAAAAAATGAACAAAATATTAAAAAGTAATTGTTTTACAGACACTGGACATTTGTAACAAAGGACAGCGATTCCTAAAAAGTACAAACACTCTTCAAATAAACCAACCGTCATAAACAGAACCAAAACAAAATTTAAAATAGTAAAAATAAAGTATCTATAGAAGATCTTTGTTTTGTGAAATAGTCCTTCTTAACTCCATCTTGTCTTTTTTGCTTCAGCTAAATAGCCAGATATTTTTCATAGGTTTAAAAAGCACTTGGCTGCTTGTAAGCCAAGCAGTATATATAATTTACTCTCAATACGAATTAAACTTGAAACCTCATCCCCATCTGCAAAGGGATTCTCCTGATAGTATCAGGAGAGGCTACTTAGCACACTGAATCACTTGAACCTGAAAAATACTGCAGCATGTTAACCTCTCTGTGTATTTGAGCTTGTTAGCTTTTGTACCATATGGCCATGGCAAGCAATGACAGTCACATTTTAGATATAGCTGATAAGTCCTTCAGCTTTGTAAAAATTTCAGTCATTTTTAACCCATCAAAATTTGAGAGTTCCTTTCTGCTTAGAGCCAAATCTGTGATCCATTCCAGTCAACGTAAAAAACCTAACCCTACCCCTGACTTTTCTCATGACCATTATTTTACTTTTGCTCGATTTCCTCATCTTTAGCTGTGACCCTGCTGCATAGTATGCATTTCTGTAAGGTGCTCTGCATCACTCTGGAATGAGCTATGAGACAGAAGGAACTGGGAGAATGGTACCTCAAGTTGTATAGCATTTGACAGATACACATTATTATTCAATTCAACAACTATTTTCTGAGTGTCAAATTATGTGTCACACACTGTTTTAGTGGGATAAAGTAGTGAACAAAACAGACAAAGGTATCTGTGTCTGTGGAACTTATGTTCCAGTGAGGCAAACAGACACAACCAAACAACATAGCAAGTAAATTGTACCATATGTTAAAACTTACAAGTGTCAATATAGCGAATATTTATAATCACTATAAATGGAGTATAACCTTTAAAAATTGTGAATCACTATATTGTACACCTGTAACCTACATGATATTATATAGCAACTATACTTCAATTAAAAAATAATAAAGAAAGTTTGAATAATATTCCTCCAAAACAACTGAGAAGTGCCAAGAGGAGAAAAAAGTGAAGTTGGGGGCATCAGATGTGCTGGCGTGGGAACTGCAATTTTAAATAAATTGGTTAGGGTAGCTTTCATTCTAAAGGTGCTATCTGAGCAAAGATTTGAAAGAGGTAAGGGGGTTAACCATTCTGACTTGTGAGGGAAGGGAATTCCAGGCAGAGGACACAGCCAGTGCAAAGGTCCTGAGGTGGGAGCATGACTGGCATATCCAAGGAAGTGCAAAGAGGCTGATGTGGCTGGAGCATACTAAGTGTGGGGCAGTACAGTAAAAGGTGAAGTCAGGGAGGTAACAGGGTCAGATCATAGAAGGCACTGTGGGCAACTGTAAAGACTTGGATTCTTCCCTCAGTAAAACAGAGAGAGCCACCATGGGAGTACTGAGTAGGGGAGTGACGTGATATGCCTCATGTTGTTAAAGGATGACTCTGGTTGTATAGAGAATATAATGCAGCAAGTAAGGGAGAAGCCAGGAGTCTTGTGAAAAGCTATTGCAGTAAATCCAGGTGAGACTTGATGGTGTCTGGGACCACAGGGTAACAGTGAAAAATGGCTGGATTCAGCTATAGTTTGAAGGTGGAGTCGACAGAATTTTCTGATGAGTTAGCTATGGATGAAAGAGAAGAAGGTCAGGGATGATTCCAGGTGTTTGGCATGAACAAGTGGATGGATGAAGTCACTGTCAACCAAGATGGGGAAGAATGTAGGTGGGAAAGTTTTTGGAGAAGATCATAAGTTCAAACTTGGCATTTCAGTGTAAGGATATCTACCAGAGACCCAAGGGATAATGTCAAGTAGGCATCTTGATATATTAAGTCTGGAATTTGGAAGAAAGGTCTGCAGGGAAAATAAGATATAAAGGTCATGGGAATTCAGATCACATTTAGAGCCAGGAGACTGGATCAGATCTCCAAGAGAATCAGTGTAGGTAGAGAAGACTCCTTGGGACCTCTGATATTAATGCCACACAAAATCCTTAATCACACAAAACTTTTCCTGGCCATGACTCATGTTTTTAAAGAGTACTGAATTACTTCTTTCATAACTGCAAATACAAAAAGGTTTAACAGAAAAGCAACCAACCAACAAAGAAATATTTTCTCTGGATTTAAATGACTTGATCAAAGAGCTAAAGCTGCTATCTTGGTTTGGGTCCACCAAAAGCAGAGCCTGAGATAACAATCTGGGTACAGATAACTGATTTGGAAGGTGATTTCCTAAAAGGGTGAGGTAGAGTGAGACAAGGAAGAAAAAAAAGGTAATAAAAGGTACATTATTGAGTTGGATGTCACTGTGGGTAATGTGGGCTCAATCTTTCTGGGAGCTCTCTACACACTGCATACAATACCCTGCAGAATTGTCTCTCCAAAGGGATGGGAGCATTTATACAGCAACTACCAATCCCACTGGTTGATAGTTGTTCCCAGGGGACTTCAATTTCTCCAGCACTCCTGGACAAGGGCTTGAGCAAGCTTAGAGGGCTTCAGAGGAAGCCCTGAGGCAGAAAAGGAAATTCTGGGGACACTTGAGGGGAGACACTGGTAGCATGCCCTGTAACTATCATAGTGGGTAAAATCTGAGATATATCAAGAGTATGTGATGCAGGGCACAAAAAAGAGATAGCTTCTAAGTTCCAAAGTCATATAAAACATGATTTGAACAATACACTGACCATAGACTTAGAGAGGTGAGCAACCCTAGAACTGGTCAGTCTCACAGACACTTGAATTACGTGGTTAAACACTTTCCTCCATGTTCACAAAGCAAATTACTTTGTAGAAGTAGTTTATTCTTGCCTGTGGTCCTTTTCTTTCCTTTATAAGTACTACATCTCAATCCATTTGTTAAAGATAGCAGAGAATGCAGTGAATTGCTCCCAGTCTAAACTATCATGTTTAAAGAGTAGAACCCTGGCCACTTCCCTTTTTATCATATAGATTGTAACCGTATTGCAGTATGGTGAGATATGCTAATAAGGTGGGTTGATCAAACTACCCAAATCGGACTCTCAGTGAGCTTACATCATCACCAAAGGAAAAACTTTAATTTCACATTAGGAAAAAAAAAAGAAGGCAAACAGTTTCTTTTCTCAGATTTCTCCAAATTCAACAACTGATATTTGTATTGTCAAACACCCATAAGACATCCTGCCACATTCTAAACATTTGGGTTTAAGATCAGTTACTTGTTTTCTCTTTGTAAGACTTTTCCAAGGATTAAAAAGGAAAAAGAAAAAGAAAAAGAAAAAATTTTCTTCTGTGATTATAAATGGAGTACATTCTCTGTGAAATTTATTCTGTGTATATTAAGTGCATATAATTAAATCCTGTTTATATATATTTAAAATTAGCCTTTCTTCTTTCCTTATTAGAAAATTTTATTCCTAAATCAGACTTACATACCATTTCTGCATAATTGAGAAAGATACACATTTCTTTCACTAACCCAATTCTGTTGCACATTTGTCTTTCTTAATTATGACCTCCTCTACATTGATATAATTTGTCATTCACATAAATCAAAGTTCTTTCATAGTGATTGCCATGTCCCCCAATTCTAATTTCCTGGAAAGACTGTTGCTTGTTTAGATTCAACCTACTGAAGCAGAGAATGGGAGGTAGAACTCAGGAACACAAGAACCTCAGGTAGTCCTGTTGCATAGTCCATCCCTATGGACTATAGTTGATCCCATAGTCCAAATGCAACTATCCAGCACCATTGTTCTCTTTACCAACATTACCCGAGATCCATACCAACACAGAGAACTCTTCATGACTGATCCACTCTGTCTCTGTTCACTTCTCTTCCCAATGCTCCAAGCTCTTATGACTATTGTTAACTGCCTGTGTTCTACTGTGCTTACTGCTAGAATTCCATAGATCTATATGCTGATCCCCAATAAACTGTAAACTCCCTAAAATAGGACTATGGTTTTATATTTTTATTTTCCAACCTAAAGTTATAAAAGACCCAATATAAATTACGGGGCTATAAAATATGATCATGAGTACAGGACATACCACAGAGAAGCCCACAGACTCCATTATTTTCCTCAAGTAGGACTGAAATAACAGTGAACAGGTATTATGTCTACTGAAATAGTAGCAGCTAGATATAAGGTTGGAAATGGACATAACTCCAAACAATTCTATGTTTCCTGATACGGGTAATACTAAGTTATCTTGGCTAAGTGAGTTTTTCAATATTCATGGATAAAAAGCAATTTGTTAGAAAGTAAATAATGATCACATTTTATCCTTTGTACTCAAAATAATCACAAGACCAACTCACAAATGTCAAATAGTGAAGTGTTATCATGAGAAACTTTCTCTTTAATAATTGTCTTCACTTATTTTACTACAAAAAATTGTAACCAAACATGACCCTATGGGGCCTTCCTGGGACAGACCCTTCCCCCATACCCTCTACTATAGCTCCTCTCCACAAGTACCTCAATACTATTATCTCATGCATGTTTCTTGAGTTTTTCCAGATGCTAAAAACCACCACCAAATGGAAGAAATTAACTACTTGATGATCATGAGCATCTAGCCCCCAGACCTTCTAGTGCCTAAGGGTTGATCGTCATCAGCCAATTAGAAAATTGTGCACATACTTTGGGATGCCTCTCCCTCAGCTAGACTTTAAAAAGGCTTAGCTGAAACCCTTTGGGGAGTTCAGGGTTTTGAGGGGCAGGAGCCACTTGTTCTCCTTGCTTGGCACTGCAGAAAACCTTCTTCTGCTCCAAACTCTGACATTGCAGTATTGTTTGGCCTCACTGTGTGTCATGCACATGAACTTGTGTTCGGTAACAAAATTATGAGGTTCTAAAAGGGACACAAAATGTTAAAATGGAGAGAAAGAAATTGAAGAGAAAGCATAATTGAAGAAAAAGCAAAACTGAAAGTCAGAGATGACTTCTAAAGCTCAAGAAAGTTAAAATTAAGGATAGAGCCTTTACATTTAGTGTTTCCTATAGGATACAAAGCATGATCAAATAATTTTCTGGTTCCAAAAATATTTTATTAGTTTATGCTGAAGTTCTCTATCTAGGACAAGAAAATATACACAGCTAGTAGAAATCATACTACTATTAGGTAATAATAATGGGCTTTTGGTTAACCTACTGAATGGTATATTATGTTTATAATGGTTCAAAATTTTAAGTTCCCAGAGACCAGGGACTGTGATCTATACACCTTTTTATACACTCAGCACCAAAGACAGTAATTTATACATGCTGCTGGGAGTTCAAAATTTGTAGATACTGACAGGCATATGCAGAATAGATAAACAAGATTATACTGTATAGCACAGGGAAATATATACAAGATCTTGTGGTAGCTCACAGTGAAAAAGAATGTGACAATGAATATATGTATGTTCATGTATAACTGAAAAACTGTGCTCTACACTGGAATTTGACACAACATTGTAAAAATAACTATAACTCAATAAAAAAGTGTTAAGAGAAAAAACAAATAAAAAAAACAAATAAGCAAATATAAAAAAAATTTATACATGCTGGATACTCAGCAAATAATTGGTGATAATGAGAGTGCTCTCTCAAAAGAATAAAATTAATTGGTCTATAATACAAAATATAGTTTAAAAAATTCAATTCAAATCTTTCTTCATGCTCTCAAACCACTTATGCATCAAAATTTATTCAAAATTATAGATGTTAGACACAAACATGCTAGACATAAATTAGAAAGATACACTAAAAATGTAAGTTATGACAGGTGTCTTTGGAAGCTATAGGAAAATCTGTTTGGAAATCATCTTGGATGATAATTTAGCAATTTAAAATACCCTCCATACACAGAATCCCAATCTGCTTTGCTGAAGCTGGAAAACAAAGGTGAGACTTGGAACTTTCAGATAAATACTTTCCAAAGACAAATGGCAAATATGGAGAGCTATTAGCTTTGGCAATAGCAAATTTTCAGTTCATTATATGGGTGATCAATTATGCTGCCCTGAACAAAAATACAGAGGACTTTGGGAGAAGGTTATAGTAGCATCTCAGGATGTCTGGTGAATCTAAAACAATCACCTGTAAACATGAGCCCATCAAGATAAATCGTGGCAATTTGTAAACAATATGTTAACCTATTTGCTTAGCGTAATTTTTCACATTGACATCAGAAAGACACAAACTTTCTGGACATTTTTTATACATTTTACATTTACATAAACTAGTAAAAATATAAACTTTAGAATGGCTAAGTAAACCACATTACATTTACTCAGTGGAATTCTATGTAACAAACTATGTTCTAGAAAATTATATTTCAAATGAATAGAATGCCAAATTTTTAGGCAGATCATATATACAGACATTTATATAAAAACTATAAACTGCTTCTTTATCCAGTCATCTGTTGATGGACATTTAGGCCGTTTCCATGTCATGGCTATTGTAAATAGTGCTGCTATGAACATTGGGGTGCAGGTGTCATCCTGAAGTAGGGTTCCTTCTGGGTATATGCCCAGGAGCAGGATTCCTGGGTCACATGGTAAGTCTATTCCTAGTCTTTTGAGGAAGCCCCATACTATTTTCCACAGTGGCTGCACCAAACTGCATTCCCACCAGCAGTGTAGGAGGGTTCCCTTTTCTCCACAGCCCCTCCAGCATTTGTCATTTGTGGACTTTTGAATGATGGCCATTCTGACTGGTGTGAGGTGATACCTCATTGTAGTTTTGATTTGCATTTCTCTGATAATTAGTGATATTGAGCATTTTTTTCATGTGCCTATTGATCATTTGTATGTCTTCCTTGGAGAATTGCTTGTTTAGGTCTTCTGCCCATTTTTGGATCAGGTGGTTGTTTGTTTTTTTTTTTCTTATTAAGTCGTATGAGCTGCTTATATATTCTGGAGATCAAGCCTTTGTTGGTTTCATTTGCAAAAATTTTCTCCCATTCCATAAGTTGTCTTTTTGTTTTACTTATAGTTTCCTTTACTGTGCAGAAGCTTGTAAGTTTAATTAGGTCCCATTTATTTATTCTTGCTTTTATTTCTATTGCTTGGGTAGACTGTCCTAGGAGAACATTTTTGAGATGTATGTCAGATAATGTTTTGCCTATATGGTTATACAATGGAATACTATTCAGCCATAAATACTGACAACATAACGCCATTTGCAGCAACATGGATGCTCCTGGAGAATGTCATTCTAAGTGAAGTAAGCCAGAAAGAGAAAGAAAAGTACCATATGAAATCACTCATATGTGGAATCTAAAAAACAAAACAAAACAAAACAAAACATAAATACAAAACAGAAACAGACTCATAGACATAGGATAGAAACCTGTGGTTTTGCCAAGGGGGTGGGGGGTGAGAAGGGGCAGACTGGGATTTCAAAATGTAGAACAGATAAACAAGATTATACTGTTTGGCACAGGGAAATATTTACAAGATCTTATGGTAGCTCACAGCAGAAAAAAATGTGACAATGAACATATGTATGTTCATGTATAACTGAAAAATTGTGCTCTATATTGGAATTTGACACAACATTGTAAAATGACTATAACTCAATAGAAATGTTAAAAAATAAAAAATAGACAAAAAGAAAAAAATAAATAAAAATGAATTTATTGAACAAAAACTATAAACTTAAAGAATTAAATGAACAATAGACTTTCAAATGACTTTTTAAACTCTACTTTTTATACATTCCAAGTTTCTTTAATGTGTACATTGTCTTTATAATAAAAACATAATAAAAACAAATATTTTAAAACCAGGACCCTCTGGATAGCAATCAGCAAAGAAGGAATTTTTGCTCCAAATCCCAAAGACCTCATTAACCCACCAATGCTACAATTACTGAAAACATTTAGACCTCTGAAATTCTAAAAATTCTATTTTTGTAGATTTTAATTTTGATATAATTTGAAATGCACTGAAAAGCTGCAAGGAACCCCATGTAGATGGATTAAAAATATACAGCATATTATATACATATATAATGGAATGTTATACAGCCATGAGAAAATAGGATATCCTACCATTTGTGACAACAGGGATGAAACTTGAGTACATTATGTGAAACAAGATAAGTTAGATAGAGAAAGATAAGTATGATATGGTAACACCAATATGGAATCTTATGTGGAATCTAAAAGTCAAACCTATAAAACACAGAATAAAATGGTGGTTACCAGCAATAGGATGTGGGGGGATAGGACTGATGGTATTTAAAGCTACAAACTTGTAAGAAGTAGTAAATAAGTCATAGAGATCTGATGCACAATAAAGGAATATACACAAAAATATTGTACTATAATGATGTAATGTGATTCAGTATTGGCTCAATGACATATTACAATGTACAAGTGCATCAAAGTAACACTATGCACTTTAAATTTACCAAATGTAATATTCCTTACTAATTCACTAATTATTTGCATTCTTCAGCATTTACTTTATCACTCATATTTCCTCAATGTATAAAAAAAATGTTTATAAATTTATCTCTATACTATTTTTTCTGGAGCATTTGAGATAGTGTATCTCTTTACCCATAAACACTTCAGCTTGTATGTCCTGTGAAAAGAGGATTCTCATACAAAACCACATTACAGTTATCAAAATTGGGAACTTTAATATTGACACCACGTGTTTTCATGAGTAGTCCGTATCAAAATTTCACTAGTTCTCACAGTGATGTCCTTTGCAGCTACTGTTACACATCCAGGATGAAATCCAGGATCATGTCTTGCATTTAGGTGCCATGTCTCTAGTCCCTGATGAAACATGATTAACAAAGTATTTTTCCTAGTCCCCCAAAACAGTCTTCTGATCAGTCTGTAGTTTTGCTGTGTTTTATAAGGTTTTTGCTTTACAGACTATAAATCAGCAAGTTTTTATGACTGTAACACACAGCAAGTATACAGCTGTTGAAAAATAGTGTATATCAAACTCATATAATAAATACTTAGTTGTGTATCTGTATGTTACTGTTGGTCACATTATTTTACATGGAAAAACTTTGTTATCATTAAACCAGGAAATGGAGATGATTTCTTAGTGAGTCCTTCATCTTTATGCTGCTCTTTTTAAACTGGGTACTGCTTACTGATATTCTTACAAGATTAGGACAGTTAATACTATTAACAATGCCGTTCTACATATTTCACCCCATTTGGGGATTTTTAAAAATCTTCTACTGAAATAAATTAGACAATTCAAAATAACCCCATAAAATGCAGAGATAGAGTTCTAAATGATTTGCTTAGACATCCTATCACTTTATTAAAAATGAATTTCAGTTAATAGTGTTGTCATTCCTAGGTAGCCATAACTATTTCCACAAAAAAGTTCAGCAAAGAATAAACTGCATTACTCATTGATTAAAAGTTGTCCATAATATTAAGTACAAAAGTTGTACATAATATTAAGTAGTGATATCTTAAACTTTTTCCTTCAACAAGATAATACCATATTTTCTTTTGAAGGGAATTGCAAATAGAATTAGAATGTAACATTAGAAAACTTACATTTCTAATGCCTGCTGCCAAAAACAATTACATTGGATATACATTGAGAAATTTCACTTAAGATAAAAACCCAAGTGGTAATTTCAGTTATTGCTGATAAAACACTAAAGATTTCCAGTTTTTAAAAAAATACCAGTTCCTTTAAAATTTTCTAAAGATTTAACTAATGAACAAATTAAAGGGGCACTTTTTTCCTGCTCTTCCTATTCTATTTTTTTGATTAAAAAAATACATTCTTTCTTAATCACTTAGATTGAATTTCCTGGGAATAAATTATAGAAGTATCAAACTGCTACATCAAAATATATCTACATTTTTATATCTTATGTACATATTTCAAAATGTACTCCAGAAAATTTTCTTCCTCTGTTTTATGGAAGAAAAGTTTCTGTTTTAAAAAAGAATGAGGAATGAGTTTGAGGAGGGAGGATGAACTGAAGCAGAAGTTACACATTTCAGGTCTTCATAGTTTAAACATTATGTAGAAATATCAGTATAATACTAAGGACTTTGCACATTAAGATTCTTAAGTGCCAGTTTCACAAGAGCAAAAACACAACATTTGGACAACTGAGTATCTGGATAGAAATCATGCCTACACTTTAAGGCCAGTTAAACCTTAAAGCTCTTACATTTGACCTACTTTACTAACCTTGGGCAGTGAGTTGTATTTTACTGAAGATTGCCCTCATTTGTTGTTTGTGGGTATTGCAAGTTGTTTTGGGAAGATGTGGGTTTGTCCTGGAAGCTTAGAAGCCTCACTTTTTTTACCCACTTCCTTTTCTCCAGTTCTAAACATTGTCTGGCACATAGCACCCTGTAATATTTTTTGACAGATGGATTTTCAGATATATAAATCAATCAAAAAACCAGTTGATCCGAGGAGCCTTCTTGGAAGTATTGTGGCCCTCAGTGCTAGGAACTGGTTCTGGCAGAAGAAGAATAAACTTGGACTTTTGCAAGACCAGCCCCATGTGCTTTCATGTCACAACCTCCTCTTCTTTCCATTCCACAGGCATGAAAGAAAAAGATGAGTCACAGACAATGAACATAACTCAGCTGGAAGTAACAAAGAATCAGGCCAGACATTGAGAATTCAGCATCAACTCTGCATAAAAATAATGCTCATCTGAAATCATTATTAGGGTAAACATCTTCTTCCTTCCCATACACATATTTGATTTTTCATTAGAACTGGAGGGAACATATTCATCAATCAATGTTTGGAGTTAAAATGCTGCAGTGAGCTACCCATGGGAAGATATATACGCTGTTCGTTATTTCATCTGTTTAGAATGATGAAGCAATCTGCCACCAGTCTCCGGCTTGATGAAATCACATCCAGAAATTAAGTGGAAATAGTTACATGCACATGAGTAGCTCCAACACATTCAGGAGATTTCTGTGCATATTTGGCTCAATATTTGTAACAGTCACAGGGAGAGTACAGTTAGCAGATTGTGGTTATATTTACACTGCTATCCAAACAGATTCTTACTGTTTGGATATGAATATATATTTGCATATCCTAAAATTGGGATTAGCTAATATACTTTCATGTACTTAGATCATGGATGGCTAGCTGTAACAATAAACTCAAAATAAAGCCCAGTACAAAAATTTTTTAATTTATATTTCCTCACTATGAAATAGTCAATCTTTCCCTGTATTTCTATATGCTTACACATATATCTTATATTTATTTTTCTGCTATCTTCTAGTTTTTTATTTCTTATAAGTGACTTTAGTGGTATTTTTCTTTGGACAAAAATACTACCTCAGATCTTGGAACAATTTTGATCTGAACTATAAAATTATTAAACATGAATGGATTTTTTTTGCCTATAGACAACTTATTCAATCCCCACAACACTCAATACATAAGTACAATAAATAAATAAGGACTACATTCTCCATATTCACTCATATAATAATCACTATAATTTGAGGGATATCATATGTGACCTCAATTCCTCCTCATAACTCCCAAGGGCAGAGATTTCACTACTCCTGACTTATGAATAAGGGGAGAGTCTCAGACTATATGAGAAACTTCCGCAGTCTCCTGCTAGTAAGTGGGGATAAGACTTCAACCCATCTGATTCCAAGGCCACTCGAAAACAGAAAGCCCACTAGGTTATGAACTGTCTAAGTCAGCAATCACTTGGAATTGTGACTAATTTCCTCTAGAAAAAAAACACTAGGCCTACAGTGAATACTGGAATGTGCAAGAGTGAAAACAAACTTACTGAGTGTCCTAGTTTTCTATTACTGCTGTAACAAATTATCACAAACTTGGTGTCTTACCCAAATCTATATTGCTTATTATGTGAAATACAATATACAGTTGACCCTTGAACAACACAGGTTTGAACTGTGCAGGTTCACTTACATGTGGATGTTCTTCACTAAACACGTACCACAGCACTATGTGATCCGTAGTTGGCTGAATCCACTCATGTGGAACCACAGATAAGGAAGGCCGACTATAAAGTTATACATGGGTTTCCAGCTTTGCAGGGGTCAGTGCCCCTAAGGCTGTGTAGTCTAAGAGTCAGCTAAAGTTAAATTCATTCTTATATTTCTGTAGCTCAGACATCTGACATGGGTCTCACTGGCCTGTAATCAAGCTGTGAGCAAGGCTGCATTTTTTTCCCTCCTGGAGGGTGCCGGAGAGACTCCATTTCCTCGCCTTTTCCAGCTGCTGCTGCTTTTTTTTTAATTATTATTATTGAAGTATAATCAGTTTACAATGTTGTGTCAATTTCTAGTGAGTGTACAGTTTTTCCAGCTTCTTGAGGCAACCTACATTCCTTGGCTGTTGGACCCTTTTTTCCATCTTCAAAGCCAGCAATGCAGCATTTCTCTGACCCTTCCTGGGTCCTTGCATGTCTCTGACCACAGCTGGGAATGGCTCTCTACTTTTCAGGACTTATATGATTAGACTGGACCCACCTGGATAATCCAGGATAAACTCGCCACTTCTGTGTTTGTAATTTTATCACATCTGAAAATTCCCCCTTTCCCATGGGAAGTGACATTTTTGCAGGTTGTGAAAATTGGAACATGCACATCTTTTAGGGTTTGGAGGGCACTACCCCACCTATACAGTGAGCTAATGTAGGAATGACTGACAGTCAAATTTCCCTGCCAAAGGTTTTTTATTTGGGGGAAGCTGAATGTTGATGTAAGTGAATCTCTAATTAGAAGCCTAATAATGTAAAATAATGTAAATAAATAAAAGTCATAAATAAAGAAAAAATCAAAGAAATTAAAATTTCAGCTAGTAAGGGAGAAAGGAAGATTTTTGAAGGACTGGGTGTTATATTTTGGGATTGGACTAGAGACTGATGCTGGTCTTCATCTGCAAAAAACCAAGTACCTCCAGCTCTCCAGCCATGAAATAGAAGAGGGGTAACCAGTGTGAGGCCCATGAGCAACAAAAAAGATGCCCATCCCAGAGATAGGTTAGCCTTGCTTAGCAGTTTGGTTGGAGCTCTGCATCCCTATATTGTACCTGCTTTCAAAGAGTTGCCCATTTTTTTTCCTCCAAGACTACACATTTTAAAAGTGTCTGAGTTTTTCTGGCATTTTTCTCCTCTTGCCATCAACAGCACCAGAAGTGGCAAAGCAGGGACTGTCACTTTTAGATGCAGGTCATTTGTAAGTTGGGTTTATCTGGGAATGTACATGAGCTGAAGTGGATCCAAAAGGCAAGAGAGGTAAGACTGAGAGGCTGGTGATGTGTCCCACATAAAAGAGAAAAGAGATTTTACTTTGGCTAGAGTTTGTACTGAGGCAGATGGATTTGAGGAAGATGAGCCTGTCATAAGCTTGTATTTCATCAACCTGGAAGTGAACAGCCTGGATTTGAGGAGACAGTTACACATCAGGACTTGGTTATTCTAAAATCCTGCTGCTATCCAGATGTCAGATCCTATTAGCTCTCATATGACCACCAATTTAAAGAGAGACGCTAGGAACACAGTCTCTGGGCTGTCGGCACAATTTTAAATCAAGTCGTCTGAACATATCTATGTTGATCTTTACAAGCCCTTTGTTTACTGTGGGCCTAGGTCTAAATAAAGATTTTTAAATCACTTCATATTTTAACAGGATGTGTAACACTCTCTTTGACATTTTCTCTAAGAGCACCACATCTTAGCTCCTGTCTCCAAATGGGATAAAAGACTATTATAGGTTTGGGAATGTCAGGCCTTTTTCTAGATTTACAGCTATAAATTAAATAAGTTTTATCTTTGAGGTACATCCTTTTCTGTTTTCTGTGTCCCATTTTCGCTATCAAGCAACTGATTTCTTCCTGTTGCCTCTAACTCCCAAGACTTCTTCCTACTGCCCTTCTCAGTGCAGCACTGGTTGTTACAGACTTGCTGTCCCATCTTCCTGCAGACCCATGTAGAATTCATACTCCAAGAGCTCTACTTTTAAAAACTGGTTATCCTAATATAATAAAATATGTGAGGCAAGTGCTAAATACCAGTGGTACTTAAGGATTATCTCTTTATACGTATCACTGATGTATGTGTGTTTGTTTCCTTATTCAGTTATTTAACTACATATTATGAACACTTATTATATATCGTCTACTATGCTAGCTGTTTTACATGTGTTATCTCATTTTTTGGGTCTTCAATACTTTCTTTACCTTTGGCCCAAGGGATAAATGTGGTCATTCCTTACTTCATGGAAACCGCCTCAAGAACATACGAAAACAACTGCGCGTATAAATTGCCTAGATACTATGATTAAAAACTGTTATAATATATTAAAACACATAGATATGTGGTATAAGTCTAACAATAAACAAAAATATTTTTAAATGTTTGGAGAGTCCTTGGTAGATGACCCTGGTGAGTTATACTTTGTGTTCTTTAGGACAAGGAATGAACAATGTTAGATTTTCATGCAACCTGGCACTGGCCATCAGGAATGTTATTTTTGGTCAAAGAGCACTTCACTGACCTCAAATTATAACATGCAGTTAGCTTCCTGCTCTGTCATTGAGGCAGGCTGGTTCTAGTTAAGTATGTGCTGAGGTCAAAGCTGAATCGCAGCTATGTCCAAATATAGATTATCTTTCTGAAAACTGTGGCCTCTTTTCTAGGGCTGCCGTGTGTACAGCATGGGGGTTGGACTTCTGCAGAGAAGCAGCCTCTTCTTAGAGAGAGTAGGTCCAGTGAAAAACACTGACTTTTAAAATAAGGAAGAAAGTAGGAGTGTGCAAATTAAATAAAGATAAGTTGTTAAAGGTTAACTAGTTTCTCCCGGTTGTGTTATAAGCAAATGGCACAGTCATTCTCTGGTTCTACAATATTTAGATGTTTTATTTCAGTCACATAGTGGGAGCTGAGAACAAATGTGGGTAAACCAGACACAAAATACCTTCACAGAACATAAGCTAAAACCTATTCCCTTAATCCTTCAGTGTTGAATCATATGTTATGTCTGGACCATAAATGTGAGGAATGCCAAAGTAGCTGGGCTATCGCCATGGTTTGGTAAACACACACATGCCCGCACACACACATACACATGAGAAAAAGCATATCCATGCTGAAAATATGTTATCCTTGCTATTGTATCAGTTTTCTATTGCTGTGTAATAACTTACTGAAGACCTATGGCTTAAAACACCTATTATTTCCCAGGTTCTGTTGATCAGAAGTGTGGCCCAGTGAAGCTGGGGTCTCTGCTCAGGGTCTCACTAGATGGAAACCAAGGTTGTGACCAGGCTATATTCTCATCTGGGTCCTCTTTCAAATGTATTCAGGCTATTGGAAGAATTTATAGATCTTGCATTTATAGGACTGAGGTCCCTGTACTCTTGCTGGCTGCCTTTAGCTCTTAAGGGTCACTCAGGTCCTAGCGACATGGCCCTCTTACAACAAGCTAATTTACTTCTTCACAGCTGGTACTAGACTCTCTCTCCAGTCTGCTACGATGGGAAGGAGTCTTATTTAATGCAATGTAATCACTTGAGTGACTGTAACATCACCTTTGATTTTAGGCCATAACATAGCCTAGCAAGGGAGTGAGTACCTCATTTTATACTCACAGGCCCCACCCACATGCAAGGTGAGGGATTGTAAGCACACATGGGAACAGAATCTTGGAGTCCGTCTTGAAATTACGCCTACAACACCTACTACTCAGAACAAGGCCTGGACTGTGGGAATTACATGACTGAGGAGAGAGCAAAATGTTATTCACCTCCAGAACCTAGAAGTTAAGTATAAACAGTCTCAAGGTGAAGAACACTGCTCTCCAAGAGAAAACCAGGAATAAAAATCTGTAATTGTCTACCAAGTTTCCCAGAGAAAGACACTCAGGTCTGAATCTCAATGTATCCTTTGAACTATGCCTAGGAGAGATGCAAATTCCTACACAGGCCAACAGTCCCGCGGGCAAGGATTTATGGCTGACTATCTAAATGACACCTGTGCCTCAGTCTTAGCAACCCCCAACCCTAACTTCCCAGAAGACTCCTCCTCTCACCACTACATTCCTTCTTAATTATTATATCCAACAGTTGGCTACAAGCCAATATAGCAACATTGAATTCTCTAGAGATAGAGTAAAAAGTCAATATTCAAATTGTAACAGTGACATCTTCTGGAGTAAGATAAAAATAATCAAGTGAGCAAGTTTTGATTCTGGAGTACCTGCACACCACAGAGATATTGTGGGTTTGGTTCCAGACCACTGCAATAAAGTGAAACCACAATAAAACAAGTCACACAAATGTTTTGATTTCCTAGTGCATATAAAAGTTATGCATACAGCATATAGTCGATTAAGTGCCCAAGAGCATTATGTTTAAAGAAAATAATGTACGTACCTCAATTAAAAAATATTTTATTGTGAAAAAGTGCTAATTATCATCTGATAACACAGGGTTGCCACAAACCTTTAATTTGTTAAAAAAAAAAAAAAGAAAAGAAAAGAAAAGTACAATATCTTTGCTGTGCACTAAAGAAAAGTACAATAAAATGAGATAGCCTGTATCTGCCCTGTATAATCACCTCTCCTTGAGTGTGGGTGGACCTGTAAATATAACGGGGTAGCCTTTCCTTCGATTAGGTTACATTACATGGCAAAGTGATAGGATAGTCACTCCCACGATTACATTACAGGAGACTCCATCTTGAACAGACTGGGAAAATTTTCTTGGTAGCCTTGAAAAGTAAGGTGCAAAGCTGAGAGGGTCACATGACTAGGCTTTGAGGAGACTTCTAGGTGCTGAATGTAAGCCCAGGTTGGCATCTAGGGGACCTCACACATATACAGTTGCAAGGAACCAAATTCTGCCAATGACCAGAATGAACCTGGAAGAAGACCCTGAGCCTCGGATCTGATCACATCGCAGGCGACACCCCGATTTTGGCCCAGTAAGAGCCTGTGCAGAGGAACCAGCTAACCTCTGACTGAAAAGCTAACCAGTTAAAACTGTGTGATAATAAGACTGTGTTGCTTTAAGATATTAACTTTGTGGAAATTCTTCATGTAGTGTAGAGACCTAACATATAAACAGATTGATAAATAAATAAGCAAACTAGCAATATTAGTTTTAGGAATTTTATGCAACAGTTCTCAATAAGTGAATCCCAATTGGTCTTATTTGAGTAGCTACAATATTTTCAGGCATTTAAAATGTATTGAAAATGAAAATATGCCTAAAGCAAACACATTTTCTGGTGCTAATCCAGAGGACTGGAGATGAAAAACTGAAGCAAAACACTCCTTAAGTGATGAAACAATGCCAAACCAGTGGGAATGTAATCATCTTCCTCCACAAGGTTAATAGAAAGTCTGAGTAATTAATTATGGTAGATATTAGATGTATTCACATATATGCACAGAAGCAAAGGGCACTTACTCTGAAAGTTGTTCACTGAGAAGACTCGAGGATGATAGAATCCCGCTTTGCAAATGCACTGATAGGCTCCAAGCACGAATCCTAGGCCTTTAATTGGCATGCACTATGAAACAGAAAAGACAGCAATACAGTTGATCACAGTCTATTTCACAGTATAAAGATGCACAGCTATCTGTCATTGCAACTGGTAACAGAACTATCGTACTTTCCAGAAATAAAATGTCCCACTTTTGAACTTTTATTTTAGGTTTGTTGGCCAACAGACTTTTTTTTAGAAGTAGCAAACTGAGTTTCCTTTCTAAATATATGCCGTTACAGCTGCATTTGCCATACGTCTTTATCTCAGTCAATTGCCATAGGAAGTAATTATAGACATAGGTTTTTTCAATGTCTCAAATATCATCTTACTGCTTTAAGAGACATTTCCTAAGCCTATAAGAATATTTTAAGTGATTCCGTGCTAAATATTTCCACCAGAGCAAAGGTCGGTAAGTAGCTAGATGGACAGACAGATATATAGAAGTTAACATGTGGAAACTGCCCATGAATTAAGTATTTATCAAATTTCACCCTCCAAATAAAAAATACAAATTGATGGAATAACAAAGCAAGTAAATTTTAAATTGTAAGTTTAGAAAAGAAAAAAAAGTTGAACTAATAATCCGAAGTGCTTTTTACCTAAAATCTGTTTCACAGATAAATGTTATACATGCACATAAAAAGAAGAAAAACAATGATTGGCTTTCCAAACATGTTACACAGATACACATAATGGACAGCTCCCTAAAGCTTAATATTGGCTTCTTTCAATTATATCACTGAACCCTAGCAAAATTCAGTGTAACATACTTGATTTCTGTTACATTCAATTACATAAGCATGGAATAACTTCTATTAAAATACAGTTTATCAGTAAAGCAGAGTGTTTCAAGAATTTAATCAACACTGAAACTTCTTTTCTGATATCTCTTTAACAAGATCTCAACCTTTTTGCCTTTTTGCCATTATAATCTATTAGAGGAGCTAGGAATTTAGTGAATTTAAAAGTTATAAAGTGTCCCTCTGATACAAAGGCCCTTGAGAGAAAATTCTAAATTATCTAAATAATGCTCCTACAATCTAAGTTTTAATGACTGGTAACAAGATTGATTACTGCATATCATTAAAAACTCCAGCAAATAGTAAAGCATTTATATGTAAGGTAGCAAGAGCTAATACATGCTCTAAATTCACATATTATACCAAGAAAACCTTTGAAAAAAGAGCTTTCTAAAATACCTTCTTGAATATTTTATATAATTAATACCCCCCTTTTTTACCCCACCCAACACCCACATACCCAATTATATCTTTCAATTGAAAACACAGTTCTTCACCCAGAGCAAAATACAAGAGCAGATGAGCACCAGGCAGTTCAACTGAGTTGGCAAGTGTCTATGAAATAACTATTGTGTGCCTAGAGAATTCCTAAAGGACCTGAATGAATTAACATATACTATTTATAAAGGCCCAGTCATATAGTGGATCAGATCATATTTCTGAATTGTATAAACAAAAGGGCAATTATAACAATTACTTTGGAGAAGCACTAGTATGGTGAAGAGATCATATTATTTGTGGTCAATCAGAAAATACATATTTGAATTCTGACTTTAATCACTTACTATGTGGATTTGGGCTGTTCTCCTAACTTCTCTAAAGCCTTATTATTATTTTTTAGTTTGTAAGAACAATCACTCAGTCAGATGCAGGTCCAGTTTGAAGAAGGCAGAACTACCAAGATGTCCTAACCGGTGCAATATGGGGTATAAGAGGAAGAGAAGAATAAAGGATGACTCCAGTGATCTTGGTCTGAGCAACCTTAAGAATGGAGATGCCATCATTGAGCTGGGAAAGGCTGCAGGTGAAGTCGATTTGGAGAAAAGAGCAGAAATTCAGTTTTACAAATGTTAATGAAGTGTCTATTTGAAATTTAATTCTCAATATCAAATAGGCAGTCTGATAAAGTAGTATGGAATTTAGGAGAGATGTCTGGGCTGTATAATTTGGGATTCATTTGCTTACAGATGACAGATAAAGCCATGAGAGAAGACTAGACCATTAAGGGAGTGCCTGTAGGCAGTGAAGTAAATAAGTGGTGAGACTTGGGACCCTCCTTAGGAGGCTAAGAGGTGAGGCAGAAAGGACGAAGCAAAGGATACTGAGAAGAGCAATTCAATGAGGTGTCATTATTTAATTAACTAGACAGCGATACTAAGTGCATAACATGGAATTTCTTGTGAGTTACACCAACTAAACATTCATCTGGCCAAGATACGTCCAGGTAAAACAAGTCTTGGACACTAAGAATATAGCAGTGTACTTTAAATATTCTGCTTCACTGGAGGTTAACACTATTCATTCAATCAGCACTAAATCCCTGGTAATGTCACTTGGCAATGCAACACTGACTCAGATGAGAATTTTAAATGTCTAAGGCAGATCTGAAAGTTTATTGGAACAAGAATACCTCTTTAATATAAGTTAACTATAGAGCTGAAAGAAAAATCAAGTTTCTAAAAAATCTACTTGATTAGATAAATATCACCAAATATAAAGTCCCCTGAACTTAAAAAAATGCTTCCTAATTATGGGAAATACTGCAATATGAATTATTAGTTACCTCAAACTGTTTTAGTCTTAAATTATCTTATATTCTCAAAGAAAAATTTTTAAATGTTCAACCAGTTAAATTCAATAAAAGAATATCACTCTGAAGCATACACTCCAAGATTGTGGGGCCTGTGTGGAACTAAATGTGCTGCTGCTTACATACACTTGTCTTGGAGTGTTACAAGTGATCTTGGCTTATTTTTCTCTTAATGATTGTAATTTTTCACTCAACTTGCCATACTTTCATGCTCCATCCACCACCACCATTCTATAGCTACTCCAATTTGGCCACCTCCAACCAAACTTTTACCTTTTTAAAAATGAGGCAATTGGTTTATTAGTCAAGCTAGTTTGGTTTTTTTTTTAATCTCCATTAAGTGTAGTGACTACTCAACCTTTATTTATTGTATTTGGACTGAATATCTGCCTTTTGTAATGTTTTCTCCTTAGGAATTTAGAATATAAGCAAAAATCTTCATTAAATATAGGAGAAACTTCAGACTTTTACTCTAACATTCATTTAAGATAATCATTTTAGATATTAAAGATATTTATTTTATATATTCAAATCTAAATTTTTCTACTTTAACTTTATAGAAGTCCAAGAGGGTAGAAATTGAAAAAACAGCCCTTCTTGTTCCATAAGGGTAGCTCTTCCATGATGGCCTTTGATAAACATTAAGTTTCTTATATTAAGAGTTATAGCCCCCTTGTGAGTGAGGTAGGTGCTCACAAGATTGCATGCCTTCTTTGATGAACCTTACCAAGCCATCAGCAGAGATTTCCTAAAGAGAGCTCTAGAGAACACATAATCAAAGTTAGGTTCCTAAGAGTAATCCACATCCAGATGGGAAGAGATGGTGGTTAAGAATATAGAGCAAAATGGATAGATTGCTAGGAAGTATACAACCTACCAAATCTGAGTCATGAAGAAATGAAAAACCTAAGCAAACTTTATACTAGTAAGGAGACTGAATCAGTAATCAAAAACTTCCTAATAGAGAAAAGCCCAGGCCTCATTGGACAAGATAGCCTCATAGGACAAGCCTACCAAACATTTAAAGATGAATTAACATCAATATTTCTCAAACTGTTCCAAAAATTGAAGAGAGAACACTTCCTAACTCATTTTATGAGGTCAGCATTACTCTGATATCAAAGCCAGCCAAAGATAATACAAGAAAAGAAAATTGCAAACCAATAATCCTGATTAGTATTGTTGTGAAAAATTTTAACAAAATGCTAGCAAACCATATTCAACATCACATTAAAAGGATATATACCATGACAAAGTAGGATTTATTCTTGGGATACGAGAAGGTTCATCTTACAAAAATCAATCAATGTAATACACCTCATTCACAGAATGAAGGACAAAAACTACATGATCATTTCAATTAAAGCAGAAAAAGCATTTGATAAAATTCAACACATTTTCATGATAAAAACATCAACAAACTAGGAATAGAAGGAAACTATCTCAACATAATAATAGTCATATATGAAAAGCCTGTAACTAACATCACATTCAATGAATGTGAAAAGCTGAAACAAGGAAAGGATGCCCACTGTTACCTCTTCTGTTCAGCACAGTATTAGAAGTCCTAGCAAGAGCAATTAGGCAAGAAAAATAAATAAAAGGCAGCCAAAAAGAAAATGAATAAGTTCAATTACCTCTGTTTGCAGATGACATGATCTCATATGTAGAAAACCCTAAAGATCCCCATCCCCTGCCAAAAATAAGCTTTTGTAACTAATAAACATATTTAGCTAAGTTCCAGGATATGAAATCAAAATATAAAGTTGGTTGACTGTTAAATGCTAACAATGAACAATCCAGAAGGATTTTTAAAAAATCTCATTTATAATAGCTTCGAATAGAATGAAATACTCTGAAACAAATTTAAACCAAGGATGTGAAAGACTTATAAACTAAAAACCAGGAAACATTGCTGAAAGATATTAGAGAAGACAAACAAAAGTAATGACATCGGGGGGGGTGTGGTCCAAAATGGCAACCTAGGAAGACCCTGATCTCACTTTCTCCCACAGATACACCAAATCTACAGCTACAGATGAATCATTTCTTTGTGAAGATCTGAAAATGAGATGACCTGTTTCTCCACAACAAAGAATAAAAGGACCACACTGAGATGGGTAGGAAAGGGAGAGACACGATCTTAACAAAAGCCCCACTCTTGGAGTGATGACACAAAATAGGGAGGAATCTCACCAGTCTGGCACTTCTTCTGGAGGAGCAAGGGGTTAGTGCCCGACACCAAGCACCCCAACCCCTGGGATCTGCAACAGGAAGATGAGCCCAAAAAACATGTGGCTTAGAAAACTAAAGTGCTACCGGAAACTCAGATTCCCCTTTTAAAGGGCGCATGTGTACTCTCACTCACCCTGAGACCCAGAGAGAAAATCGCAGTTTGGAATTTATGTTGTTATCAATTTAAAGTAGGCCATTATAGACTCCTAAAAGAAAACTCCTAAGCTCTTTGACATCTATGATATTTTTGTGGATCCGACTCCAAAGGCAAGGGAAACAAAAGCGAAAATAAACAAATGAGACTACATGAAACTAAAAAGCTTTTGAAGAGAAAATGAAACCATCATCAAAATGAAAAGGCAACCTACTTAATGGGAGAAGATATTTGCAAATCATATATCCAATAAGGGGCTGATATATAGAACTTAACAGCCAAAAAAAAAAAAAAAATTGCCATGTGATCCAATAATCCCACTTCTGGGTATATATCCAAAAGAACTGAAAGCAGGGTCTTGAAAAGATATTTACACACCCATGTTCACTGCAGCATTATTCATAATAGCCAAGAGGGGGAAGAAACTCAAATGTTCACCAATGGATTAAGTAAAGAATATGTGGATATGCATATGCAATGGAATTATTACTCAGCCTTAAAAAAGATGGCAATCCTGTCACATACAACAACATGGATGGACCCTGAGCACTTTATTCTCAATGAAATAAGCCAGTTACAAACATCACAAACACTGCATTATTCCACTTATCTATGGTATCTAAAGTAATTAAACTCATGGAAAAATAAAGTGGAATGATGGTTGCAAGGGACATGGGGCAGTGGGAAATGAGAAATTGTCTAATGGGCACAGAGTTTCAATTTGTAAGATGAGAAAGTTCTAGAGATCTGTTCCACAACAATGTGAAAGTAATGTATACTACTGAACAGTACATTTAAAAATGATTAATATGGTAAATTTTGTGTTACATATTTTTTATCACGATTAAAAATAAAAAAGGAGTTTAGAGCAAAATAGTCTTTCTTCCTCAACAATAGTTATGTAAAGACTACAGGTTATATTGCAATACGTAATTGGCATGACATACGATCCTTCTTAACTCCTGGTAAACAGAAATGCAGGGCAAAACCTGGCTAGCCTGAACTATGAAGATTTTGTATGGAGATACTCTAGAGCAATGAAATAGCTAAAATGAAGGCCAAAATCAAATATGTACAGGGGAAGTCTTGTTTGGCATTTAATGCAAACAATGCTTGTGCCTACGGATCACATTTACATGTCATTCTGAAGAAAAACTAATTTAGACTGAAAGAGGGCAAAAATGCAAATACAATAAAATTCACAATTCAAAATCCTCTACAAACCTTTTAAACACCTTTCTTTCTTTTCTTTTCTTTTCTTTTTTAACTTTGTTTTAGAATCCTCCTAAAATGTGAAATGTTTTCTGGCTTCTCTGGACTGAACACCATGAACAAAATTTAACATTTTTTTCATGAGTCAGAATCATTACTGAACTGTGCTTAAATACACTAATGCCCTCTGGAGCTATTGATAGTTTATAGCTATTTTCTCATTCACCAAATAGCCCAGACTGCTGGACTTTTTGAGTTCTTTTGCTTAGTTTTTATATGTTTTCTTCTTTCTTTTTAATTTTGTTGTCATACTTTAATTGTAAAATACAGATTTATTTCTAGAAGTGTCTTTTCCCTGCTATATTACAGTTATAATTGCCTGTATACAAGGAAACTAGATCAGCAAACATACAAAGCTAGAGTACATGAGATAATATATAACAAAGTAAGAGTAAATAACATAATAGTAAATGGTTCACATTTACTCAGTGTTTGGTATATGTCAGGTCCTGTTCTAAGCAGTGCATAAGCATTAACACATTTAACCCTACATCAATTCTATTATTATCTCCATCTTAAAGATGAGAAAATTAAGGCACAGACTGCTAAGGTAACTTGCCCAAAGCTTTAAGCAGCAGAGCCAGGATTCAACCCCAGGAGAATAATTAGTTTCCATGAAATATAAGTGCATAGTAACATCCCATAAACAGGAGCAGATGCTACCATCTACTCACTTGGGAATCTATTTTGATTGTTCCAAGAACTTTATTTTTTTCATTCTTCTTGGTTTCAAGCAATATTCCAAATGGATTAGTTTGCTGGATCATTAAGCTTCATGTATGTGAAAGTTATTAATTTTAAAATGCATATATGATACGTATTTTAAGAAATGCAGTTAATTCCCATGCCTGTTACAAATTTAAAAAATAAGCCCCTCCCTTCCCAAAGCAGAGTCCTCAGCTCAGAGTTTAGAAAATGAATCTTCATTTCACAGCATATCAATAGAGTATCTCTTCCCTACCTGAATTTCTGAAAACAGAAGCCCTTCAGGTCCAGGGAGAATCCTGAGGCCAGTTCACAGGTGCTTATCCCTAAACTACACTC
Organism: Camelus dromedarius; assembly: GCF_036321535.1. Classification (NCBI taxonomy): domain Eukaryota; kingdom Metazoa; phylum Chordata; class Mammalia; order Artiodactyla; family Camelidae; genus Camelus; species Camelus dromedarius. Next base: position 14,217,571 of record NC_087461.1, read on the forward strand.
AGCAAGCATAGCAGTGGAAACTAGGGAGTCCACAACAGTCTGAATTGTCATTTCTTTCTCTTTGGTGGCAAAAGCACAGTTCTATTCTTCTTTGACAGAAGACTTATTTAATTCTGGAAAGGGTTTCCTGCTATAAAGAATTTGCTGAGCCTTATTCAAGCCTTGTTCTGATGGCAACACCACAGAGGCATAAGGACAGACGAAAGGCTTGACCTGGCAAAATGAAGCAGTAACTGGGTCTTACAGGTTATTTTAAAAAGCCAGCAGCTTTTATTTTTATTTTACTCCTTTAATGTAACTTGTGAAGAAATGCTGTAAAATGCTGAATCTAGTCATTTGGGAGTGGATTTGGGGGAAGCTGGTATTAAAACAGGTTAATTATAATAACATCTGGTGATACTTCTCCACGACTATCAGCAAAGTTTATTAAAACAAAAGGAAACACTCAAAGAGGGGAAATCTAAAAGGCCTCCAGGCAATGATAGGGTACACATCACCCACATATTTCATCAAACCATCTTCCAGGAAAACAAGAACTCATGAATAACAAATAATGCAGCATTTCACCAGGGAGGAAAAGAACTACATTTGTCTCTATTATTCATTAGCTGCCAGAGAACCTGGTTTAAAAAGCTTGATGGACTTGGGGGTAGGGGGTGTGTATGTGAAGGGATGTTTCTTTTCTGACATAGTTAAAATGAAAAAAGAAATTATTTTCTATTATTAATTTTTGAAGTGTTTTTGTTATATGCAGTGGCCAAATCTCACAATACAGGGCTAACGAATGGCAATGCAGCATCTGGTGCAGACGCATTACAAGTCTAACTTCACACTGACACACAGCAAGATGCTTTGTGGGGGTTGAAACTGACTCAGGAAAATGTTACGATTGTATCTCATTGAGTGAGCGAGCCAATTTTCTAAACCTTCTTACAGAAAAAAAGCCCCAAAGGCTTGATAAAGATAAGTTCTTAATAGCTCAACACTTTTAAAAATAGAACAATGCCCTCCACTAAAACACAAACTCACTATGACACATCTCTGCTCTACCTTTGACTCCCTGTGCTTCCTGTGATCACAGATCAGAAGCAGTGGGGACTTCTGTCTTATTTTTGACTTAATTTAGCTCTTGTTTCCTGAGCTCCATTGTATGCTCTTTGCTGCAGCAACAAAGTGAAACAAAGTCATGGTCTAATTCTCAAAGAGCTTACAACCCATAAGCACAAAAGCAAAATCAAAGTTGCTACCTTGTTCATAGCTAAAGAGCCTCATGTATGTTTCTGAGTAGTCAACTGTTTGCAAAATACAAATTGCCATACTAAGAGAGAAATCAATGAAAGAATATATAATTTCAATTTTATAAAATTCAAAAACTTGTAAAATTTTAATAAAGTATTGTTTAAGCACATATACATAAGTGAAATGATAAAGAATAGAAGTGATAACATAAACTTCAGGATAATGGTTACCTTTTGGTGGGGCAGATGGGTATAGAATGACAGAGGAGCATACAGGGGGCTTCTGAGGTACTGGTAACAATCTATTTTTTAACCTGGACATTGGGTACAATCTTCTTCACAGCAATAGCCCCAATTCCTAGCACAGTGCCTGGAATATAGTAGGTACTCAATAAATATTACTGAAATGAAAGAAGGAAGGAACTGACTATAATTTCTGGCTGTGATACATTATTTTATAGTGGGATGACATTCCCACCAAAACCAATTAGAACATCCAGATAAAATAGAAGGAAGGAATGAAGGGACAAACAAATGAATGAATTAACCTACCTACCTATGTGGAGGCATCAGAAAGCTGACAATGGAGCCCAAATCAAGAGGCCAAGATCACAGAAATAAGGAAAATCTACAGATATTCTATATTCCTTATTTACACATCAAACTGAGTATTTTATGATATGAGGCATTGGGGGAAGACTCAGAATCCAGACAGGTAGATGGTAAGAAGTAGAGAAGCCAGCAAAGTTTTGGTAATCTTACAGTCCTCAGGAAAAAAATTAATCAATTTGAGGGCTGCAAGTATACTCAAGCCTTAAGGACAAAATCCTAGAGGGAATGAAAAAGCAAAGAAATAAGACTGAGACTCAAACATTTCTGTTGAATTTTTCAGCTGTCTAGAGTGAAAATCAAAGAAACAAAGCAGATGCTGAAGAGAAACAGAGTTAAGTTTTTGGCAGGATCACAACGTTAAATTCCTAATTGGAATTTAGAATCTTTCAAGGATGAAGGGCCCTTGTAAATATCTCAGTGAGCCCCCTAGAATGTTATACATGTAGAAGTAAATAAGGAGTAGTTTGAGTGTTTCACTGAATTCTGTCTATCTTTGGGAAAGATCAAGTACTGGTTAGATTAAGGTGATCTGTCTCTATCTAGTTACTTATCAGAGACAGGGTAAAGCCTCTCTGGAAGAAGGTAATGTGCTATAACAACACAATGTCTGGCAATCACTCTTAAATGACCAAATACCAAGAAATAAACAGACAATAGAAACAGATCCACGAATGACCAGGTGCTCAAACTACTGACAGCAATTTTTAAATAGCAATAATCAACATGTCCAAGAAAGTAGAGGACTATTTTTAGAAAAACTGGAACCTAATTTTTAGAAAAAAAAAAATAGATATTCTGAAACTAACAAAACCAAGATTGGATACCAGAGAAGAAAGGAGAAGCCAACTAGAAGACAGGTTAGCAGAAAATACCCAGTCTGAAGCTGGAAAACTAAATTGAATAAAATTATTCAAAAGAACATAAAGTACATACAAATATAGAAAAGGGATCTAATATACATGTATTTGGAGTCACATAAAGGGAGAAGATAGAAGCAACGTTAGACTAAATATATCTAGCTACCAATTCAAGACGTGCTATATACCCCAAAGTGGATAAAGATCATAGTCTAACTGGAAAACCAAACACACACACACAAATCTTAAAGTAGCCAGAGGAAAAAAGATCATACTTAACAAATGAGTAGCAACAAGTTTGAGAACTGTTTTCAAAACAGAGATAATAGAAACAAGAGGTGCGAGGGCTGCCCCGGCTCGGGTGACTGGGGCGGCGGTTCCCCCGGGTCCTGGGGTCAAGCCCTGGGCGCTCGTGTGCGGGGCCGAGTGCTGGGGCGGCTCACCTGGCCGCGCGGGCGGGCGGCGGCTGCGGCAGCGAGCGTGGGGTGCAGGTGCCCTTGAAGAATGGATGATGATGATTTTGGTGGTTTGGAGGCAGCAGAGATTTTTGGTGGGAATGGTGAAACCCGAACTACATCTCCAGCTATTCCTTGGGCTGCTTTTCCTACAGGGAAAAATGCAATTTCCATTGTAAACTGCCTTCCAGAATTTATGGTAGAGCTTCGCTGACGTTGCCACTGATGCCAAAGCGGAATAAAGTAGCTGGAGTCCATCTTGCCCCAGCTTCTCCTGAAATTGTACTGGACCATGACCACACTTCTCCTTCTGTTGGCTCCTCTCTTCTGAGCCCATCATTTCCTCGCCAGAGAATACACATACAGACAACAGCATTGTCAGTCAGACGGTTCCTAAAGCACAGATTCAGCAATCAACGCACACTCATCTGGATATCTCATTTTTTCCATTGGGTTTAACTGATGAGAAAAGTAATGAAACAATTGCTCCTGTGGGTGATTCTGAGGATCCTGGAGCCAATGTATCAAACATACAGCTTCAGCAGAAAATTGCAAGTCTGGAGATGAAACTCAAAGTTTCTGAAGAAGGAAAACAGAGAATTAAAGAGGATGTGGAATCATTGATGGAAAAACATAGTGTCTTAGAAAAAGATTCCCTTACAGAAAAAGAGCAAGAGGGCATTTATTTTCAAGATAGATACAAAGAACTTCAGGAAAAACATAAACAAGAATTAGAAGACATAAGGGAAGCTGGTCATGAGCCCTCAGCATCATTGTGGATTAACATAAGGCACTACTGCAGTCTTCAGTTAAGCAACAAGTAGAAGCAATTTAAAAACAGTACATTTCTGCAACTGAGAAATAAGCACTCAAGTGTGAGAAGTTGTTAAATATTCAGCATCAGCGGCTGCTTGAAATGCTAGATACAGAGAAGGAACTGTTAAAAGAAAAAATAAGGGAAGCTTTGATTCAGCAACCTCAAGAACAGAAGGAAATATTGGAAAAATGTTTGAAGGAAGAAAGACAAAGAAATAAAGAAGCATTAGTATCTGCTGCAAAGCTTGAGAAAGAAGAAATGAAAGAAGCAGCTTTAAAAGCCATAGAAGAGGAAAGAAAACACTTGGGAAAAGCTCACACTGAAGAAAGGGAGTTATGGAAGACTGAGCACACAAAAGATCAAGAGAAAGTATCTTAGGAGATTCAAAAAGCTATACAAGAGCAAAGAAAAATTAGTCAGGAAACTGTTAAGGCAGCAATAATACAAGAGCAGAAACATAGTGAAAATAATACAAGAGCAGAAAACATGGAAGAGGCCATGAAGAGAACAAGAGAGGAATTGATAGAGTATGTAAAGGAGCAGAAAAGGCTTGATCAAGTCATCCACCAAAGAAGTCTGTCCAGCTTGGGACTGTTCCTCTCCTGTGCTCGGAAACAGTTAAGTGCCCTGATAGCCACAGAACCAGCTGACATGGAGTAAGGGGAGCACGACAAGCTAGCCGCACTGGCAACGGTAAATCACGAGACCCCTGAAATACACACTGTGAATTGTAAAGATGCTTTTGTTTTCTTTCCAAACCTTGGAAAATTGATTTCCAGTCGAATGATAAACCAAAACAATATTTAGAAAAACTACAAGAGATTTAATTTATTTTCTTTTGTTTTTCTCCTTCCCTTTACCTTTACTATCATTTTATTAGTAGTAGTAATAGCAGCAACAGAAAGTAAGACGGGACCCTGAAACCACTGAAAATTGCCACATTACCAAAAGTTAAAAGTACATGCTATGGCCTCTGGTGGCCTGTTACATTGTATTTGGCAAAAGTAGTAAGTATCTTTACATACTGTTTCACAGTGACTCTTGATAAGACTCTAGAATGTAATCATACATTTATTTGATTTTGAGGATAGAAACAGCATGGTTTTCAACATCACCTATTTATCTATGTAACTTAAATATAAAACACTGATATAAGAGCAAAGCATTCTCATATTACAAGACCTCTCTTCTGCAGTGGGATCTATGTATTTTCATTGATAATAATTAAAAACACTAAAGATTAATTAATTCAACTTTGATCTGATATATCACTGAAAGTCATAGATGTGTGTTCTATGCTTACTTCCTATTTATATTCTTCAAGTCACTATGAACCAATAATACCATTTTTCTTATGAATCATACCATGAACTTAATCTCTAAAAAGAGAGTGTAATATACCTGTTTGTAGGAATTCAAGTTCAAATATGAGAGATGGGAAATCCTCCAGTATTTCAGAATGTACTTAATTCATGAGCAGTATGCTTCAATGTAAACTTATGAGGGTTTTTTTTGAAGATCAAAACTAAAATACTGTCATTAAAAATGTATGCAAATGTCTTGTTTTCTGAAATGCTCCTAGTTTCATGGGCTTTGTACTTTTCTGGGATTTCTCATGTAATAAAAAGCTTCAAAAGTGAAAAAAAAAAGAAATAATAGAAACAAGAAAATAATAGAATGACATCATTAAAGTGCTAAAAGAAGGGAAAACCCTAGAATTATTTCCCAAGAGAAAATATCCCTTCAGATTTGAAATAAAGGTATTTCAAGTCAAACTAAACCTGAAAAAATTCCTTATTACCAGACCTATGACAAAATAAATGTTAAAGAAATTTTCAAGCAGAAGAAAAAGTATGCCAGACAGAAGCACAAAAATACAGGATATAATGAATAGTAATGGAAAGTAAATATATGGGTGAGTCTAAATTAAAATGGTACAAGGTAGTAATAGTAAATAATAATTCTCCTGTGCTTTAAGATATATACTGACTTAAAATTCAAGGCAAAAGGGAAGGGAAAGGGTAAGATGCTGTAAAAGATGCTGACACCCTATTTTGTCTGGGAAAGGTAAAAGGAATAACTTACATTGTTTGTACTAAGGTAAAGATGTATGTTATAATCCATAGAGTAACTACTAAAAGTATAGAAAAACAGCATATAACTAACAGCCACAGAAAAGAGTGGAATACTAATAAGAAGAAATAATAGATTAATGCCAACTAAAGCAAGAAAAGAGATAGAAAGGAATACAATGGGACAGATAGAAAAATATTAGTATAATATATATGAATAAAATGCACAAGAAGGGAAGAAGGAAAATAGAAAAACAAGCAGGCTGTCCGATTTCTAACAGTGATTTTTTTTTAAATTTGCAAACATTGTGTGGTTTGTCTAGTGATGAGTAGAAAACATTGCATTTGTACAGTAGGGCTATTAGATTACTATGCTGTATGTTTACATTTTAATAAAATGAATAACAGGAAAAATTAATGTTTTTTTTAATCAAGATAGTCATTACTTTTTAAGTGGGGTGGGATTAGAAGAGAGTGAAAATGGTCTTTTTGCTGGTAATATTTTCTTTTCCTGAGTGCTTTTTAAACAAGTACGGTCATTTTGTTCACTATTTTGTAGTATGCATTTTGCACATCAATAAAATTTTTGAAAAATAACCAAGTAGCACCAAGAGAAACCACACTGACTAGGGCAACTAAAATTAAAAAGGTAAACAATAACAAGTGTTGGTGAGGATGAAGAGAAACTGGAGCCCTCATACACTGCTGGAGGGACTGTAAATAGTACAGTCACCCTGGAAAACAGTTTATCAGTTCCTTTAAATGTAAAACATGGTTCTCATATGACCCAGCAATTCCACTGCTAGGTTTATACCCAAGAGAATTATCCATACAAATCTGTGCAGAGAAATGTTCACAGCAGCCCCCAAATGGACACAACTCAAATTTCCATTAGTGGATTTTGATAAATAGAATGTAGCTTATCCATATAACAGAATATTATTCAGCAATAAAAAGGAATGAAGTACTGATATATGCTACAATATGAATAAGTTTGAGGTAAAGTATGCAAAATTAAAGAAGCTAGTCACAAGAGAGCATATATGGTATGATTCATTTATATAAAATGTTCAAAATAGGCAAATCTATTGAGATAGAAAGTAGAAGAGTGGGTGCCAAGTGCTGGGGTGAGAAAGAATGGGTACAGGGTTTCTTTTGCAGGTGACATAGATACTCTAAGGTTAGGCAACTGTTATTGCACAACTCTGAATATAATAAAAAACACTGAAATGTATACTTTAAGAGAGTGAATTTTATAGTGGGTGAATTATATTTCAATAAGCTGTTATAAAAAGAATAACTAAGTATACAAAAGGTCAGAAGTTTCCTTCAGAACTGAGAAAATGCAGGCAATAAAAATAAAAATAAATGTAAAGTAGGTAAGTGAGCTATAAAACTCAAACACGTTTTGGTAATGCTTTGTCTTAGTCATCCTGGGCAGCTTTAACAAAATATCATAAACCGCATGACTTAAATACAGATACTGCTCACAGTCTGGAAGCTGTGGAGCCCAAGATCAAGGTGCTGGTATATTCAGTTCCAAGGGAAAGTCCTCTTCCTGGCTTGCATGTGGCCACCTTCTCGCTGAGTCCTCATATGGTGGGGAGGGAGGGAGAGTTCTGGTCTTTCTTCTTCTTCTTATAAAGGCACTAATCCTACTAATGGGCACTACCCTGGTGACTTCATCTAAACCTAATTACTTCCTAAAGGCTCACTCTACAAATATCACATAGGTTAGGACTTCAACATATGAACGCTGGGGGGCGCACATTCAGTCAGTAACATGCTTAGTATGTACAAGAATATAAAAGACAAGATTGATAATATTGGCAGAGATTGGCAAATAATAAAAAGAATCAAATTGATTTCAATAAATGAAACATAGTAAGTTTAAGAATTGTCAATAGATTAAATATCCATCATATAAAGATGAAGAATGAACTATTAAACAAGAAAGCTAGATCATTAAAAAAAAATGTCTAGAATTAAACACAGACAAAATAATGGACAATATAGAAAATAACACAAGAAAAATAGGGAGTATAGAGAAAGTACCTAACATACACGTCATTAGAGACCCCAGAGGGGAGATGAGGGAGACACTGAAGCAAAAGTACCATTTTAAAAGATAATGGCTGGTTCATGTATAACTGAAAAATTGTGCTCTACACTGAAATTTGACACAACATTGTAAAATGACTATAACTCAATAAAAAAAAATGTTAAAAAACAAAAAGATAATGGCTGGAAATTTTCCAAAAAATATTGGTAAGTTCACATTTAAGATGCACTGCAAACCCTAAACTGGATTAATATAAGGAAAATAACACCTAAACATATCAAATGCAAAGATAATATTTAAAGCTGGTTTCATATCTAGCTAAAATATATATTATATATAATTTGAATATACTCAATACTGTATATGTTATTATATATTTATTATTATTATTAAAATTAAGTGATTGGTTAATATAAGTGCAAAAAAAAATGACTGGTAATCTAGAATTTATACCCAAGAAAAATACTCTTCAAAAATAAAAAGTGAATTAAATATATTTTCAGAAAACCAAAATCTGAAATCATTTTTCATCCGCAAACCAATACTACATAAAATACTAAGGAGTGTTTATTAGACAGAAAGAAAATTATCTCAAATGAAACCTTGAAGGTGCAGAAAGGAGTCAGCAGCCATGGAAACCAGGGTAAAATTTGGGTTAATTGAAATTAATATATACTGTTTAAATCACTGATATAACTATGTAGGTATCATTAGGAACATCCCTAAAAGAAGACTAAGAGAATTTAAGACACGAAGTTGATTGTAGTGAGGAGAATTGACAGAAAGAACCAAAGAGGAAAGACAACTAGAAATAATAAAATAGAATTCAAATCCTGAATATAAAAGACCTCTTATACATCAATAAGAAAAAAATAAACATTCCAGTTTAAAACTGAGCAAAAGTTTGAATAGAATGTCACAATGGTTAATAAACATATAAAAAGTTTCCAACTTCATTAGTGATCAGAGAAAAGCAAATTTAAGATAACCAATACATACCTATCAAAGTGGTTGAAACTCCAACAACTGACAATTTAAGGGTCAGTGAGGATGTGGAATAAATAGAACCCTCATATAGTACGAACAGTCATATAAATTAAATTAACACAATCTCTTTGTAAATGAGTTTGGCATTACCTACTAAATTTGAACATAACATACCCTATTATTCAGCTATTTCAATCCTAGGTATATACTAACTAAAAGATATGGAAATATGCTCTATTAGACAAGCAAAAATAGATGTACTGTTTGCAGTAATCCCAAACTGTTAAGAAGGCAAATGTGCATCTGAAGTAGAATGGAGAAGTAAATTATATTTATTTAATATTATTCTATATATATATATAGAATACTATACAATGAAAATAAACTAAGTGATATACAACAACTTGTATGAATTTCTTAATCCCTCAAACAATGTTGAACAAAATAAGTCATATATGCTGCATTATTCTATTTATATAATGTTTAAAACAGGAAAATGCAATATTTAGTGTTAGAAATCAGGATATTTGTTAGTTTGTGGAAATAGTTGGGAGGAGATAGTGGATGGAGAACTAGAAGGCCTTCTGGAGTATTGGTGATGATTTTTCTCTTGACCTGAGTGGTACTTATAGAGGTGTGTTCCCTTTGTGACAATACATTATTCTGTATACTTAGGATTCTGTTCTTTCATACAATGTTTTGTGACAATTCATTATGTTGTAGACTTGTGATTCTGTACTTTTATGCAATGTTTTTTATTTCAATAAAAATTATAGAATTAATACTATGCTACACACTTCTGCCTCCCACCCTTAATCTTTAATTTCTCTTATTTCACCTATTATATAAATTCTATTTTTTTAATTATTTTGATTTATTTGAAAGAATAAATTTTGTCCATTCCATTTTTGCTGATGGAGAAGGGATCTATATACTGATATTGAAGGAGGAAGCCTCTGAAAATTTAAAGTAATTATATAAAAAAATTATGTAAAACTCAGAATGTGTTTGCATGCACTCAGTTCTTGGCTGCTTCTCAAGTATTTAGAATCTGAATGTACATTTGCATTTTCCCAGTGAAATTTTAGAGGGTTTTTCAATAGTAATTAGCAAATCAGCTAAAGAATAAAGGGCACAGGGCTAAACCAAAAGCCAGGAACTACACAGCCTATTAAATGCTAAATCAAAACTAAATGTTATATTCTCAAATGACACTGAGCTTTTCTTTTATTATGGGGAAAACAAAATATTGTTTATCACTCAAGAAGAAAATCACTTTAATTGGTATAATTGCTACCATTCTCAGCTGAAAAACATGCAAGATGTTTTAAAACAATTTATCTAATTCTAGAAAAAAATTCAAGATGCATAAATGTCCTTAGTTCATCATTGAATCACAAAAAAGTTTTTTTTTTGTTAATAGGACAAAGCTTAAGTAAATATTTAATATAAAAAATGTTTCCAAGTACTTTAGGAATATACATTTTTATATAAAGGGTAAAAATACTGGTTATAAACTTTCTCTATCATCAAAACAGGCCCCTTTAAATAATCTCTAAGGCATGACATTCAGAGTCTTGCACATACTTTCAAGTCACAGAACTTTAGTGTGCTTTGCCTTACCTGAGACTCTAAACCTAATCTGACCAACAAAAAAAAGTGAATAGAAATCTAAAGCAGCTCTGGAATCTTAGCATTCCTGATGTCTATGAGTGGGAATGCAGGCTAAAACTGACATGTACCCTCAACTTTAGGAAAACAGGCTTTTTAAAACAGAAGGAGAAATTATCCAGTAAAACAAAGTTCAGAAAAGAAACATCCCTTTAAGAAAAACACAAGGAGTAATAAGCATTAGGATTAAGTTTAAAATGTTTAAAGGACCCTCATTTCCTTTTTGAGGATGTCTGTGGTGGCCAATAAGGGATGCATACATAGAAGGCATACATAAAGACTTCACCAAAGCATTTCCCATGATTTTATTTAAAATTTTTAAAATTCACAGAGAAATGGAAGAAAGACTTGAAGATATTACTAAATAGTCATTAAATGGGGTTCTGATTAATAGAGGGAAATTCGTGGTAGTGAATGGCAAGGCCTCTGCTTTTGGCACTCTTCTTTAATGTATTTAACAACAGTTTGAATGAAGCATTGAGAAGATAACATTAAAGAATGAGTGAGTCAACTACATATAAAACAGATAAACAACAAGGTCCTATTGTATAGTACAAGGAACTAAATTTAATATCTCACAATGGCCTATAAAAAGGGAAACAAAATGAAGGAAATACTCAGCTATTTACATGAAAACATATACCTAGAGTTTCCTAGACAGAGCCTGGGTCACCATGGGATTTGAAGCAATTTATTACTGAATTAAAATTTGTTATGTTGTAGACCTGAAAAGATTTACTCGACATTGGTAAATCACCACTTCAACACTTTTGAGCCTTCCTGCAGGAGAAAATTCTGTGATTCAGTAGTGAAGGGAAGATCCTCTTCCAATCCCACAACATGATACAGCAAGCGTAAATGTGCCCAAGGAGGCAGACATTCAAAGCTCTGAATTTTATGTTTCATTTTTAGGCTATAGTCCCAACTTTTATTATAAAAAATTTGTAATGGAAACATTTAGTGATTTAAAACAGAAAACCTGGCCTTAGTTTTGCACTGGATTCAACAGTTCTAATTAGGCTAAATCCACCTTATAAAAGTGAGGTGCAGGAAGTAATTAATCATTGTAAGACACTTTTTAAATACCAAGTGCTACAAAGATGTTAAATAATAAGCTTAAGTACTATAAAAATTAACTATTAAATAAAATATTGGATTTTCTTGAAGAACAAAGTAATCAACAGCAGAAATTCATTTCCCCTAAACTGTAGATGGTTGTGGTCATTACAGCTCTAGCAGAATTTTAACAAGGTTATTTAATTGAAGGTGTAATAGGTACTATCATGGCAATATTGCAATACTGAGGATGGACAGAAACACAAGCAAAGCTGCGGAGTGTTAGTTTAGAAACAACTACCCAGATCTCTTTGTAGCACTGTATATGTCATCTGTTTTATATTTTTATCTGTTTCTTTGAGCACATATTTAATTCTCTTATATTCTTACAATGGCCATGTTCAATACCAAGAAACTTCACAAAGAATCAGGAAAGTAATACTTAGAGGAGCCGTTCAATGCATGTTCTGCTTCCTTAAACACCTAAAACATGAGTCAAACACACCAAATAACAATAAACAAAATTCAGTGGCTTGTAATGCACTGTGAGCTTATGTCATTTTAGACACAAGTTTTAGACATGGGAGAAATCTCTAGAACCTGTGCCTTTAATCTGGGATAAGCATCTCTAATGGCGGGTAGTATTATAAGGATGTATAATTTGAACTTTTGATATTCAGGGAGGCTCTGATGGTTGGTTGGGAAGGCAGAAGTAATCAATCAGCAAAGCCATATTTGCCTTTTATTCTTAATATTATACACTTATTAAAATTATATTAACATAAACATATAAAGAAGCTTAGACTCTATAAAAGTTTCTAGAAATTGAGAAACCATTTTAAAGCAAAACTGAAGGCCAACTAATATCCTAGAATTTTGCATGAATTTCTTTGTCTAATTTTAACTGCTACCTCAAAAATTTGCTTTTTTATCAGAATAAATTCAAGGACTGCCCCACATAGTTGTAGGACACTGCTGAGCTCTCTGTGAAGCTAGCAGGGTTCACTTTTCATTAATTAAACTGATGACTTAACTTTATCATTATGGGCTTCACTATACTGATGTTTAAAATATGTAATGACAGTATGACATAGATATCAATCAGGACAAATGCTGGCCACAGTCCCAGAGCATGGTCCTGGAGGTCCCTGCAGGCCCAGAGGTCTTCTTTTAGTTGGGGATGTCCAGGGGTTTCAGACTAAGAGTCTGGGACTGGAAGTGGGTGAAGTAGGTATATTTGAGTAGTGGCTATCTAACTACTATTAAAAAAAAAAAAAAAGCAACAACAAACTATTGGTATGGCAGCTTTGCTTTATCAGGCCAAGGTGTTGGCCTAAATGGAAGCAGGTCCCCACCGGAGTCAAACGAAAAATGGAAATTCAAATACAAGGAGAGAGTAGCTACCTTTACTCCTTTGCCCATTCCCCATTTATTATCTGACATCATTTGGCCCATTTCTGGAAGTCTGAACCCACCAGCCACCCCCAACTCCACCTCCCTCACCCCACAACACACTCATACTCCTGAGTTGTCTGACTTTGAGGTTTTACCATTTGTCCCAGGACAGCCCCTGCCACCTCCACTCCAGCTCCCCAGGACAGTTTAATACAAAAAGCAACTTGTTTACTCGCTACCTCTGGCACCCACTGCCTTCTGCTGAAGCTGCCACACAGATTGGATTAACCCTCCTTCCCTCCGCCTGCCTTAGTTGGAGACTTCATAAAGGGTCATATTTTAATTTCAAATGTTAGCAACCCGGCTTGAAACAAAGAAAACAAAGTTTTAAACAGAATACCAAGGATACCTTCTCTTTACAGGTATATGCTGTGCTTATGAGAGGTTCAGCGTGAGAGCACAGGCAGCAGGCCAGCCTGGCTCTGAAAGCAAACACCTGTTCTGGCTCAGAGTCTCTTCTGTGAAAGGTTCTCCATCTCACCTGGAGACAACTGTTTTCTTTTAGCATTTTGATAGTAATTCTACTATAAGTCTTACAATGCTAGTTTTAAATCATTTACCTGTAATCTTCTGGACTGGGAGTAACTGCCAACCAATTATTTATTGAATGAATTAGTGAATGAATGAACAAATGATTGAATGAAAGAAACCGAAGTCCAGGAAACAAAAATACTATGATGAGCACATGCATATAAAAACATATATTCTTGCCTAGTACAGGAGGACAAGGAAAGAAAGGCAGATGAATCCTAGCACAGGTGAAGGAAAGGATACCTACTGACATCACTCTCGGCATTCAGGTCTGATCCTGAGACAGCTGTCCTCTCTCCAGGGCAACCAATTCTCAGAAAATGTTCAGGAAATGAGAAAGTTTGACTTCTCTGTCAATACCTGTCCCTGGAATATGAACATGGGAAAACTTCCATTCCCCACCTTCCCCACCATCCTCACTTCTGATCCTGGCCCTAACCCAGGGTCATCTTTGCAACAAGAATTAAACTACAAGACAGATTTACATGCTATTATGCTACTATTCCACCATGCAAATTTTCTAGATGAAGTTAGCAAGAAAAGTGTTCCCTTAGCCTCACCAGAAAATATCACTGGACAATGGAGTAGCTGTACCTTCCATGAGCTAATAGTGCCTATCCCCAAAGACATCCACATCCTGTCTCCTGAAACCTGAGAGTATGTTAGTTCATACAGCAAAAGGGATTTTGCAGATGTGATTAAGGATCTTAAGATGGGGAATTTAGTCTAGATTATGAATGTGGGCCCAATATAATAACAAAGGTCCTTATAAGAGGGATACAGAAGGGTCAAAGTCAGAGAAGAAAATATGACAACAGAAGTAATGGTCAGAATGATGCCAGGAAGGGTCCACAAGTCAAGGAATGAAGGTAACTGCTAGAAGCTGGAAAATGAAAGGGAACAGAATCTTTCCAAGGGCCTTCAGAAAAAAGCTAGTTGTGCTGACATCTTGACTTTAGTCCAGAGAAACTGATTTCAGAATTCTCACCTCCAGAATGGTAAGATAGATAAATTTATACATCACTGTCTTTGTGTATAACTTGTTACAGCAACAGGAAATTAATATGCCTATTCACAGACAATTAAAACTGAGTTTTCAACAGTGAAATAATGAAAAATACCAGAATTCAGGTTGATTGGTTTTTTAAGCTCCAAACTAGAATTTAACATTTTGTAAATTAAACAGCTGCCTGATTAGAATGAATCTTCAAAGCAAGTATCAAGTGATCTGAAGAGGCCTGTACATTAAAACTTCTTCTTTTACATAATACATCCTAGTCTTCCAGTTCTACAACTTGAAATATGGGCCCTACCTGTCAACAGGGGAACATGCATATAGGATTAAAGAAGATGGAGGATATTACAGACTCATTATCTGTGCATCCTAGTAACAATCTGCTTTTGGCTTCACCAAGGATGGTAAGCCCTCATTTTCTACTTCCCTGGCAATATAGAATGCTTAGTAGGGCCAATAGCTTTAATTCCCATTAACTATTTGTAGCTTCTTAGCCATAATGTTATAATCTGTTTATGCAAAATGTTACCTTACTGATGAGAATATGAACTTGTATTTTATCCAATATTTGAGTAATACGAGATGTGGCCTTCCTTCCTTCTTCCTTCCTAAAATATCATTTTTGAGCAATTATCTGTAGTAACAACATGACTAACCTTTAATGGTTTCTCTTGTGAGCATACATTTGTGTCTTAGACATAAAAGAATATTCAGAAAGCCAGCGGGTCTACCTATGAAGGTCTTCTCCCCAAGATTTTCAAGAGCAAGCTTGAAACCTCTGTCTACTCACTTGAAAGACAAAAATTATATAACCTACCCATCATATATCACAATTTCAAAGAATAAAGCAGTCAGAGAATAGGAAAATTCAGGGGGGACAATTGAAAGAAAATAGAATAATCCAGGGAATATAGTCATGCAGTTAGCTCCATTAACTCCCTGGCAGCTTTCAGGGGAGCATGGATGCAGAGCACTAAATGACAGCCAAGAAGCATGGAGGAGAGAGGTGTGCACATATGATGTCAGGCACCAAGGGCCTTCAGTGGACATTTGCACCAAAGACTGAGCCCAGCAGGGCCCACAAAAAGGCTGGGTGTGGACAGTGCTGATGGTGGGGGCAACACAGCAGAGGGGAATGAGGACTTCTCACCCTTGCACTGCCTCTAACAAGCTGTATGACTGCAGTCAGGGGACTCAGCTTGCCTGTTATTCAGCTCTTCCATCTGTAAAGTCAGAATTGGACCATATGATCACCAACATCATTTTTTAACTTCAGAATGCCATAACTCTTCAGAAGAGTTCAAAATAGTAGGTAAAAAGACATTGAAATATTGAGAAAATAGGACACATGAATGAATTACTAAAATATGTTGCCTAAGCCATTATCTGTATCCCATGAAGAGTACTTCCAATTTTCTAGACAGCCCTTTATTAAAAAAATATAAACCAAATATTTTTGAGCTCCTAACAAATGACATATACACAATGGTAATGATAGAAATGATGGCTTTTACAATGATGATGATAGGATTACTAATGCACTAGGCCCCGGGGTAGACCCTCAGCAAAAAATACCCATATCCTAATCCTCAGAACCTGTGAATATGCTGCCCTACATGGTAAAGGGACTTGGCAGAAGTGATTCATTAAGGACTGTGAGATGGGGAGATTATCCTGGATTATCAGAGTGGATCCAATCTAATCACAAGGTCCTTAAAAGTAGAGAACCTTTACTGGTTGTGATCAAAGAGGGATAGTAACTACAAAAGAAATGTCAGCGAGATCCTACAATGCTGGCTTTAAGATGAAGGAAGCAGACCATGAACCAAGAAATGTGGGAGGCTTCTAGAAGCTAGAAAAGACAAGGAAACATCCTCTCCTAAATCTCCCAAAAAAGAATGCATCTAGTCCAGTGAGACCCATATTATACTTCTAATTTACAGAACCATAAGATTATAAATGTGTGTTTTTTTTTAAGCAACTAAATTGGTAGTAATTTGTTATAATACCAACAGAGAACTAAGACAAGCATTATGGCTGGTACCTTACAAATATTTCAGTTAATTCTCAACACAATCCTATGAAGCAGGAATTATTGTTCACTTAAAGATGAGACCAGTGGGACTCAGGCAGGTTGGGTAAATTTTCCAAGTTTATACAGCTTGTGAAAATCAAGCCAAGATTTGAACTTGGGTATATCTGATTCCATCTCTCTGTTCTTAACCTGATTCTCCAGGGATTCTCCTCCTGTGTCAGTTACTTCAGAGGATACCAGAAAGCAGAATCTAGGTCCTTCATTAACTGTTGGAAAGACAAGGTTCAAGTTCTGTACCTCAAACTCTGAAAAATTTTCTTCATTTTTGCAGAAATTTTCCCCAACACAAAGTCTTCATAGGAAACAACATAAGGATGAATTCAACCTTGCCTTTAAAATAATACTTTACATATTTATAATAAACAGCTTTTTGATTTCTTCTCTTACTTAGATGGCCCATAGGAAGAATGGAATACCTTAGATAGACCCCCCCAAATCTATAAGGAACATATACGCCTGGAAAGAGCTGGGCAAGATAAACCCAGTGCACCTAAAGATGTTCACAAAATGAAATGTGCTGTGTTGTCTGTTTGATTCCACCTTTGTTAAAAATTACTTTTAAAATTATGAATTCTTTCAGACATACAAAAGAGAAAAGTTTGTTTATAAAGGACATTTGTAATTTTGAGGTGCTGGAAATATTTCCTGTATCTGTGTTAAAGTGTTTTTCCTTTTTTGGGGAGTGAAGGCTGGTGACTCATTCTGACTTAATGAGCATTAAAACTAAAACTGCATTCAATAGTATCCAGTTGTTTTGTCTTCCAGCGCAATATTTCCTTGCTCAAAATAAAGTGATTGTGAGAGCACCCAGAAACATGAGAGCTTTGTAAGTACTTAATGTATGGCTATTTGAAACTCTTTTCTTAGGGGTAATTTGGTGAAAATGGAACTCCTATTATATATGGTCTATATAAGCATAGTCTTGCTAAATCCATTTGGGAGTGGCTTGGGTCAGGAGCTCAGCTTCAGGCCTGAGACTTAGATATGCTATATTTAAATGCCAGTTTCCTCATTATCTTGGGTGCTTTCTGCTCACTATGCTCTAGATACAGCACAATGTATTCATAGGGACTCTAATCCAACACTTCTCCAGGAACCATATCATATCACTTGCCTCCCCCAACACATACCTCCATACAAATATCTTGCTGCCCAATGCCCTAGCATTGCTAAAATGAATTCTAACTTGCTACCTCATCTGAGGACTTTCTCGGATACAATTAGTTATTTGGGCTATTTCTGCTTTGGTTTTCCTATCTGTAAAATAAGAAAAGCCCCTATTAAGGTATCTTATGAAGCTGAAATACAAACTATGGTGAAAATCAACATGAGCCAGCAAATTTCAATTTTCACAAGAGAAACTTAGCTAATATAAATAACTTCAAAAAAAGAAATAAATAAAAAACCAAGCAGACTTATCATTAGTATATTTGCATTATTAATGGCTATAAATTACAAAGATTATGAAAATGGAGCTGATACCTCTCCATGCTTAATCAACAAATCTTTTACTTCCTTCCTCTGCAATATTTTAATCTGGTTTATGTTTAAATTTTTTATTTATAAAACCACAAATGGCTACATTCAGGATTACTAGAAATATGGGTACTTTCCAGACAAATCACATGGGGTACTCCTGTAGTCTGATTTCACAAGAGATCAAAGTACTACAAAGATGTTTTTAACTTTTGTTCCATGATAGAAGTCAGGCATCTTGTCAAGAGCCTTGCCACACAGTAAGATGGGCAAGAGAAAGACCTTCATCAAAGAGAAGCTTAGTGGAACACCCACTGGTCAGCCAGCAGGAGGCTCCTTTTTGTCTCTGTAGAATATTGCTTGATGAGACCACTGAGGGATAGGTTAGATACTCTGCTGTGGCAATACATGAAAGATGGAGTCTATCCTTAGTTACCTGTCAAATGGACAACAGCTTCCATCTCACAACAAGGTCAAGTATAGCAAACAGCATTCATTTCAGAGAAAGCAGTTGCATTACTTGAATATAATAACTATGCATAAAGCTAGCACGTCTATGCTTATTGATGGTGTAAATGCTTCATGTTCAGACATTTAATTTTTTTAATATAAAGTATTTGGAATGTGTTATCCATGAATGAATCAAACCAGAAATCAGGTGAAGTCTAAGATTCTGCAACCTTTTAAAAAAAAATCAAGGTAATTAATTCTTAATTTGATCTCCAGCCCCAAACAAAATAACAAAAAATACCACCAGTGAATTCTACACATCTGTATATTTTGAGATATATTTTGAATTTAATGCTGCACAATATGAAGAACGTTTCCAACCGACTGAACCTTTAAAGCAGTGAATTTTGATGACTGTCTCTTCTGAGAAGAATGTCAAGCACAAAGCAGTAATAGAAACTCAGACACTAATGAAAACAAAGGTGACCCAGTAGCTTCAGATTAGTGTAAGAGGTCTGAGTTATATAGACTCTAGCCTCTATTACTAATTTTCTTTGATATGCATAATGATCTTAAGTAAAATGCCTAATTTAATAGCTCTTTCCTCTTTGTTAAATGATGAAAATTTTTTTCTATTTCTTGGAAATGTACTGACAATTTTCAATGATTCAAAGTCCATAGTGCATGTGTGTCTTCTAGCAAGGTAAATAATCACCTATTAGGAGTTATATAAGTTACACAAAAAATGCTTTTCAAAAAATGGTCCATGGGACACCTGCCTCAGAATTGTCAGAGGTGCTTCTCAAGCTTTCTCAGACCCATTTAGATCTATTAATTCAAAATATTTTGTGAACAAGTACAGGAATGTGAACTTTTCAAAAGCACCTTAGATGATCTTCATACATTCTAAAGTTTAGAAACTACTGAATAAGATTTTGATAAATCAAGGATGATTTATAAAAATCCCAACTCAAGGATTTTTTGACCAAACTGGAAATAGAGCCATACAGTGAATAAGTCATGTGATATGAAATCAGTAATATTATCTCTGCAAGTAGACTAACTGAATTATGCTAGTAGATTCAGGCAATTTAAGATCTTCATGAGAACACATAGAGAGTAACAGATTAAAGTCAAATAGGTCTTTTATATACAACCTTAAGTAGGTTGAACAAAATTAAATGAATCAGGAACCTCATCAGATTTTAGTCATCTGCTTACTCTCTTCCTTCTCCAATTAAGTCAAAATTTAGAAACAAGAGTCATGATTTCCTTTACCTCTTAAAATGTCTGAACATCAAATTTAAGAAATTCTGGATATTTATTGATTGCTTAAGGAGGCAAACAATGCTCATTTCTAATACCTGGGCAGATTAAAAGGGGTTAGCAAGGTATCCTAAACTTACCTCCATACCAAGATCTAAATCTCACTCTCCTAGAAAATAGGAAGTCTGCTAGTCATCTGAATGAAGTCTCATTTGGCTCAGAGACTTTCACTGATGCTCTACTTGACTTGATGAGTATTTTATCTACCTAGCAGAAGACCTAAGAAGATGCATCTCCTTCCTTATGTGAAGAAAGCTGGAGACCCACTTACCCCATGGGCTATATATTTGTATCATCAAAGATGCTAGAAGAGGAAGCAATTCAAGAGCAACTAAGTACCAGGAACTTCATCAATTAAATCATAACTGATTATGAAGAGAAATGTGGAAGCATCTAAGGGGACAGGGGATCAGAAAGTGAGTCCTTCATATGCTTCAATTTTCCTTTGTTCATGATTTCTTCAGAACACATACTAAGGTGGGCTGAACTTTAGGTAAGTGCTACAAAAGATTGGCACAGATCTTTAAGATGGTGTCAGGCTAAAATCCAAAATAAGTCCTGGTACATAGAAAACAAACTTATGGTTACCAGGAGGGGGAAGGGGTGGGAAGGAATAAATTAGGAGTTCAAGATTTGCAGATATTAATTAATATATATAAAATAGGTAAACAATAAGTTCATACTGTATAGCACAGAGAACTATATTCAATATCTTGTAGTAACTTATGGTGAAAAAGAATATGAAAATGAATATATGTATGTTCATGTATGACTGAAGCATTATGCTGCACACCAGAAATTGACACAACATTATAAACTGACTATACTTCAATAAAAATATACATATACAAAAAAATAATAAAATAAGTCTTGGTAGAAAAATATTAAAAATAATGGTTTATGAAGGAGAGGGGAAATTACTGGTTTGCTTACGCCAAAAAAAAAAAAAAAAAGAATAGAGGAATTTCCACTGCTGGTAATAGGGTGGCCCAGATATTCTGATGGACACTGTCACTACAGTACAAGTAAATCCTCAACAAAATACATCTCTAGTCTTTCTTCTTTCTTTGATTCCCCTTATTTTGGATTCATCATTTTTTACTATTTTATTTTTCCTA
This sequence comes from Camelus dromedarius, assembly GCF_036321535.1. Taxonomy (NCBI): domain Eukaryota; kingdom Metazoa; phylum Chordata; class Mammalia; order Artiodactyla; family Camelidae; genus Camelus; species Camelus dromedarius. The sequence continues at coordinate 14,238,864 of NC_087461.1, forward strand.
TATATTAGATTCATAGTTACTCATCCCTTTACTACCACTTTAGATGTTTCCATAGAGGTTATAATATCCATCTTTGACTTAGCAAAATCTAATATGAATTATCTTCTCAGGCAATGCATGGACATTAAAATATACAATTAACTTCTCTACCAATTTATATTCTAGCATATTTTGACATAACATTATTATTACTGTTTCATACGTTCAATATTCATTTATATTTACCCATGTTTAATTTTTTCTACTCTGCTTCATTTTCTCTTGTGAGATCCAGACTTCCATTTGGAATTGTTTTCCTTCTTCCTGAAGAATATTTATTAATATTTTCTGTAGTGCTGCTCTGATGAATTTTTTGTCTTTGCTGGCCTGAAAATGTGTTTATTTCAACTTCATTTATGAAAGATATAACCTTCTAAGTCATCACTAATTTCTTTTGGCATTTTGAAGATGTCATTACATTGTCTTCTGGCTTGTCATTTGAGAGAAAAAGCCAACTGTCCATCTTCCTGTAGCTCCCTTGATAATATTTTTTTCTCTGGCTCACATGAGTTTTATCTTCACATTTGGTTTTCACCCATTATACTATTATAGGTATAGTTGTGGTTTTCTTTATTTTTATTTTAGGGTTGATAGTATTTATAAAATATGTGGTTTAGTGTTTCTCACCAGTATTCTCAGCCATTATTTCTTCTTTAAATGCTGTGTTTGGTCCATTCTTACTCTCCTCTTCCTTTGGGACTTCACTTGCACCTATGTTGTACATTCTCATTGTAGGCTCTATTCTTAAGCTGTTTTCTACATAGTTCACCTTTTGTCTCTCTACACTCCACACTGAGTAACTTCTGATCTTTCAATTCACTAACTTTTTTCTTTAGTTGTCTACTCTACTCTTACATATAAATATGGGACTCTCAATAGTTAATTTGTTACTGTACCTTTCTGTTCTAGACTATTTGATTCTTCTAGTTTCCAGTTCTCTGATGAAATTTTTAATCTCATTATTTAATTCCTTGAATGTAACAGAGACAGTTATTTAGTCTTTCTCTAACTGTAATTTCCCTGCTTAACATATACACTTAACAAAGTCCAAACATAGTATTTTTTTAATCCTCCTGAATTATATAAATCTGCTTATGAGCCTTTTAAAACATTGTGAAAATCCCACTTCTAAGCCATTAAATTATAACTTGCTTTTATTGCTGAGGCTAGCTCTAAGACCTTTATGAAAGAAAACAAACAAACAAAAACTTAATTGTTTGAAGGCTTTGGAGAGTAACCAAAACAACCAGGACTTGAGAGGCCAAGATCCTGATACAGGAAACTTCACTGAGGTGAATGCTCTAATCACCACATTTTTTTTTTTCCCTTTCAAGACATTTGCAAGTCTGTATCAGGTAGACAGATTTCAAGCAACCTAGAGCCTACATTGGTTTACTGACCTAGGGTGACAAAAACTGGAGTTTAGCGCTACTAAGGCAGGCAGAACTTGAGGGACTAAGACCCAAGAATAGAAGAAGTGAAGAGAAGTAAGCTGACTTTCTATAGATACTTTCCCCCAAAGGCACTTCTGGTTTCTAAGCTGCACGTGTGTGAAATAAAATGAATCTAGCAATATATAAAATGATGATTTATTAGAAAACATTGGGCTTATTCCAAAAACATAAGATCAGTTTAATATTAAAAGCCTTTCAATGTAATTCACCATGTTAACATAATATAATATAAAACTTATATATGATAATTCCAGTAGTGCACCAAAAGCAGAAAAGTATTTGAAAAATTTCAACTGCTTCATGAAAAAAGCTTAGCAAATGAAGAGAAGAAAACTTTCTTAATATGATAAATTTATCTACAAAAAACCTTCAGCAAATGTCACATTTAATGATGAAATATTGAAGGCTTTCCCACTGAAATGGGAACAAGAATGTCTGCTACCTCTGTATGACTACTTTTATTCAATACTGTACTTGAATTTCTAACCAGTGCAGTGAGGAAGAAAAACAAATTGAAGGGATGAGAATCAGAAAGGAAGAAATAAACACTATTCAGAGATGACAAAACTGTTTACATAAGAACTCTAAAAGAATTAAAGTAACTCTAAAAGATTGAGGCACTCAACTTCTTCAGTTATCAGGAAAATGGTAACTAAAATGAAAATTAAAATGAGACAGCACTATACAACATCAGGTAGGCCAAAATTAAAATTTACAATGTAATATGTTGGCAAGCATGTGGAGCAAATTTTACATTCATATATGGCTCATCGAAGTATGTATTGATACAAATCACTTTAGAAAACTCTTTGACAAGATCTAGTAAAGAGGAACATTTGCCTACCCTATGACCCAGCAATCCACCCCTAATTATACACCCAATAGAAATGTACAGCTATATATACAATGAAAAACATGTATGGGAAAGTTCATAGTTTTACCATTCATAGTGGCCAAAAATCCATAGTGGTCATAATAAAATGGATAGACTGTGGTATATTCACACAATAGAATACTAAGTAGAAAAAGTGAACTGCTACTGCTACGCCTAATGTAAATAAATATCATTCCAAATTGTTAAGAAAAAAAGTCAGGGTTCATATTATATGTCTGAAATATACAGTATTCAAAGATAAGACAATTTTTCTATGGTATTAGAAAAGTGGTTACCCTTGGGATGAGGGGACCATGTTGACTTGGTGGGGCACAAGGAAGACTTCTTAGAAGCTAGTAATGTTTTATATCTTGATCTGGGTGGTAGTTTACATGGGTGTATTCACTTTATAAAAGCTGATAAAAACTTTATAAAAATTTAGGGTCAACTAAGATTTATGTGGTTTTTTGTACATATAGCATATATATAGTAAAATAGCTTTTAAAGTTAAAAAATGAATTTTCAAAGTTAAAAAATGTTAACAAACTTTTAAGTTAAAAAATATTGTCAAGTATTGCTATGATAACACTGTAGAAAGTGGTTTTACTTCTATTTGAGAAAGAGACGTCAAGTGCTGCTATATTTTCAGAAAATAATCTGCGTAAGAATTTAAGCATCTACAGAATCCTACGTGGTTATAAATTAGTTATATTTTTCATTTACATATTTTTAACATGACATTATAAGAAAACAAAAATATACATTGAGTAATATTATTTAGGATGCTTTTATTATTTAGGATGCTTTTAGCTGTATCAGAAAACCCTGACTCAACTAAATGACACCAAGAGAGAATTTATTATCTTACAAAAGAACTTAAGAGGTTGGCAATTCCAATGCTGGTTAATTCAATACTTTAACATCATCTTCAAAGACCCAAGTTTAGCTTCATCTTACTGCTATTCCATATTCATATATCAATTTTATCTTGAAGCTTATGACCTCATGATCACAAGATGGCTACAACAGTTCCAAGCATCACAGTGCCCAGAAGCAGAACAGGAGAGCTTTTCCATTTGAGAGCAAAGAAAACATTTCTCAGAATCCCTTCAGCTATAACCTCATATTTCATTAGTCACAGCTTTATAACATGCTCTTGCTTAAACCAATTACTGACAAGGGGAATAGGAGGGTGCACCAAATTGGATAAGATCTATCAGGATCTAACTCTGAGTCACTGAGAGAAAAGCAGATACCTAAATAGAATCAGAGTTCTGTTCACAAAAAAAAGGAAGAGAGGGAGGGGGATGGTTGCTGGAGAGGCAACCAAAATCATCTACTATAATAGCAGACTGAATCACAATTAAGGAAGCACTACATAAACAGTTCTTTGGTATCATTCAAAATGCTTGTAATGCTATTAATTTTAAAATGTTCTCTCTGGTTCTATTATCTATGTGGGGTTTTTTTGTCTTGTAAAAATTATACAGAATTCAAGTATAAAAATTCAAGTAGAGATTGGCTTATCCACATTTTATAGCTTATTTTTATGAGATAGGTAGACAAGATAAATACAATGATTCATTTAAAAAATACTTGCCCATTTAAATATTTGAGTAAATACACACATAGCTCAAACATCCATATCTTTTGCAATAACCGTACTAAGGCAATAATCAATCTTCACATTCAGTAATAATAACAACAACAGCTAATTTTTATCAGGTGCTTGTCATGTGCAGGCACTATGTTCAGCACTTAAATGTAAGGAACTCTTACTAAATCTTCATAGCAAATCTTTTAGGTACTACCGTCATTTCTCTTTTTCCCAACAATGGAACAGAATCACAGAAATGTTCTTTAAATTTCTCAATGTCACACAACTAGTAAATGGTGGAGCCATTTAGCTATATTTGTGATTGGAAATTTTTTTAAGATTAAGAAGGTACCCAATATAGTAAATTAATTCCTGGTGCACATGAAGATTTTTCTTTTTTTTTTTTACAATACAACGACTTAGTCTCAGACAAACAAACTTGACACAATCAAGGTATTGGGTTATCAATAGACTGTAAACAAGATGATAATATTGTTCTAGAAGTTTCAAGAAAAGAGCAGAAGAGCTTATTAGAATAGCTTTCCTTCAGACTCTGCAATTTCCTGGATAGGGAGAAGAAGTAATTATATAGAGAGAAGGTCTAAGTTACTGGACAAAATGCCACAACAAGGTTGAACTCCTGTGTTTAGAAAAGTTCCACAGGACCATAAGGCAGTATTGGTGAAACATTTTATATAATCTGTAGACCAGGAAACATTCCAGATACCATGTTGAGATATTTTATGTCAGATTCATGAATAAAATTTAAAAGTCAACAAGTTATTTTTAAAAACAATATTCTGTCATTTACAACATCAACAAAAGGAACTGTTATTACAGCACCTCATAACACTAGAAATTTCTATTCCTATGCAAAAAGCTATTAGTGAGTAATGAAATATTAATAGCAAGAATGTAGTTGCTTCTTTGGCGTCTAACCAAGTTTAAGCTATTAGTAAATCATGTATTTATGCCAGAAAAATCCAAGTACAGCACTCATTTGCTCTCTTTGTTCAGTACTAACTCGGAAGTTTGTTGGATTATTCTAGAAACAAAATATTGAAAAAATCTGTAGACTGCACTTATATACTGAATAAGTAAATTATTTGTAGTACCTGAACAAGTCTCCCATATCCTAGGGATTTGTGCAATATTCTCTCTAAAAGTAACATGAAGAAAAATTATTTTAGAAATGAAAGATTTGCATGGACCTTTTCAATTTAGCAAGATCTTCACCATGAGACAGATCCTTCTGTCTTGGCCTTTCCTTAACCTCACATTGATTCCTGCCCATTCCCTGACTTGCACATCTGTAATGAAGATACATATGACAGGATTTTAACTTTTCAAATTTTTGAAAAAAAAAAAAGTTCAGAGTGGAAGAGTCAAACACATAAAGGCAGTGAGTCAAAAATGTTAGTACATATTCCTCTTGCACTTCCCTTTTCACATCTAGTATCACATTTTATTCTCACAAGAACCTTATGCAGTAGTAAAGCAGGTAATCATATTTATACCATCTTATAAGGAGAACTGGGTCACATAGAAGCTGAATGCCTGAGGTGACACAGCTCTTTAGAAACAATCATAACTGGATCCCAGGCCTGACTCAAGGCTCAATCTCTTCCCACTCGGACCTTGTTTCCTTCAGATACTGTACTTTTTGGCTCTGGTTGCACAGTCTGAAGGCAATTGCATTGCTTATCTAAAGCTGAAACTGACCTGTCATGACAGTTCTAGACTTCATGCTGCCAATTCTATTGTCAAAGTCATTGACGCTTCACAATGACAGGAGACAGAGCAAAGCAGGAGAAGACATGTTTCCAGTAGGAGAAAACTGATCATTATAGATTTAGAGTAAATGGCAATAATAGAATAAGCTGACGATGAATTCCACTTAGGTTCTTATTTTAATACTTCTTCCAAATTCTACTCATAATATACTCCCTATTTAAATTCATAAAAATGTTTTCCTAGCCACAAAGTGACTAGTTTAATACCCAAACTTTGGGGGTATTATTATTATTATTATTATTATTATTATTATTATTAATGCAAAAACTTGAAATAAATCTACTGTTACTTCTAGTTGTCATTTTATACAAGTTCCCCTTTGTCCATTCAATAATTTCCATTTTAGCTTTTATAGATAAAATACTCCCTTCGATTTCTAGTAGGAAACCATGCTCTTTAAATGTATTTATAAATGAAACTAGTGCATTTTCTCCATGAGAACCATATTATATTTGAACTACAATGTATAAGTTTAAAAAAAGCAACACCTGAGCAATACTGTCAAGAGTACAGGGAGGAGGGTGTCCGTGAGCTCTCTATACTTGGTCCAGGACACATGACACTAAGCCTAAATGATGTCACATAAGAAGCTCTGCCCAGCCATTTTCTTTCTGTCAACATTCCAGGAAATTGCCCTACAATTAGATGGTTGGTACTACTTTCTTTTAGCAAAAGCAAACAA